>NW_027496292.1:0-242438 GCF_021521415.1 Bidens hawaiensis
AATTACTCATCATTAATTTGACCTGTTTTTCACCAAGAACACATGCCCTTTTTGCAGGTTGAGGAAGATTGAAATGCCCTAGATGAACGTTGTCATGCCAAAGGTTAGTATTGTACAGCCTTTTGTTGTTTTCTATTTATAATTAAATTTCTAAGTCAATTGTTAGTAAAATTGCTGCCATTGCTGTTAGGCTTTGGAGTTTGGAGTTAATGGTGAGAATGGTGTTAAGGTATTCTTTAATTTAACTATAATCAAAGAATACTATTTTTCTATCATAATACTTAAGAACTTGAGCTCAAGTAAGAAAATGAAAGGGAAATTCTATTTATAGCAGATTCTAAGCTTATGTTAAGTAAACAATTTTAGAACGGGCGGGTTGGTACATTTGATGGTAAACATTCTCATCTTCACTATCAAAGTGGAGGATATACGAAGATTAGATCCTGAACTGATTGTTGGATGATCTCCACAGTTTCTAAACTTAGTAAACTGTTTCATATCATTGTTGATCAACTTGCAAATTATTTATATATCTTATATTTTTCATATACAAAAATCTTGTTATCATTTCCAGATTTGTAACGTTTTTAAATCATAATAGAAAACAGCTTATTTGGGTTGGCCCAAAACTGCTTTATCCAAAATTTAGTACTTTTTAACAGTTTATTTTGACATATATGATTTGTGTGACTTTAAACATTTGATTTGTTTCGTCATAAGCTACCTTTTAAATCATGTTTACCTGTTTGAGCCATTAAACATGGCCCGAATCAAGATGTTCATAGTTGTCAGTTGTCACGTCTAATGTTTAGATTTATCTTCCCTATTTTTGTATACAATTACATGTTCAATCTTCATTACCAATTTGACTTCTATCAAAAGTTCAATGGCCACTTCACCATTTGACTCTATTACAACTCTCACAGGGATAACGCTACCGAACCCAAACAACTTCCATTTCAGTGTACCATTAATTTCAATATAAAAATTACTTTTAAGCGTAAGTTGTAACCGGTATTAATTCGGTACTACCGATAAATATCGTGCTTCTGGTTGGGTTTGGGTCAAGTATTGTCTTAAATATTAATTTTCATTATTATAAAAGTTTTCAGACAATTTATCTCCCTTTTACAGCCCCTAACCCTGAGGACATGAATGATCTTGCTTATGAAAAAACATGTTCATCATCCGTTAAACATGGAACATAAGACGCAGCTAAAAAAAACTGATTAAACAGAATTGTGGTTAAAAAACACAATGAGGAGATACGAAATGGACATTAAAGCAATATATAATCTGTTTTTTTCTTGTTTAAAAGTTGCAGATATTTGTTATGGTTATTACGAACAATTTATAATGTTATTACGGTTTTACAAATTAAAAGGATGGTAAGGTTTGTGAGGGACGATAGTTTCAGGTGTACGGGCGAGTTGACCCAGAATTATAGAGTTATATTTTTCTAATTTTTTTATTTTCATTAAATAGTTAGTTAGTTGTATTATTCTCAAATAAATTATTATTGTTAACAAAATGATAAAGAAGGTTTATGACGCAATAGAAGCCTACTCTAGGTGACTTTTCATTCCTTGAGTTTTGTTTTCCTTCTTTATACACGTTAGAGTTCACAGAGAGAAAACATAATTTAAATCAATCCATATATAAGTAAACGGGTTGTGGCTGTCAGTACTACATACCATGAATAGTTGAAATTAAGGGCAGCCACGCGTGAGCTACTTGAGATTAGACCACTAAAGCCTAAAAATAAGTTTTTTTTTTAACAATGAGCATGTACCCTAGCTTCACTTATTGAGCTTGAGCTGGCTCATGAACCTAAACAAGCCGTCTTTTATTTATAATATATTTGATTTTTATTTAATATATTAAATTTATATCTATAATAGTTCTAATGAGACACTATTTGAACCCGAACTCGATTAACGAACCCGAACCAAAGCCATCCGAAACTTATGTAAACAACACGTTACTTAACTTTCTGTTGTGTTTTTTGTATAAAAATATGGCAGTATATTTATGTTTTTTTTTATGTTTTAAGTTTCAGTGCTTATTTCTTCACAAATTTAAGACAAACATAATTTGTTTTTTAGTGTACTTGCCAACCACTTTTATCCCAGCTTGCTGAAGATGGTTAGTGGCTAGCAAAGGGACAGTTTTAGCCTGACTGCAAACCTGGTGGGCATGGGAAACTTGCTTATGAAAAAGGCGTTTTTCAAAGGTTCCATGATCATAGATGAGAATGTGAAACTATTCAAAAAGTCAAGTTACTACAACGGAACGGGATTACCACAATTGTTTCTGAAAAAGGTTGGAGCCTAGCACTAATTTTGTGTTACCAAAATTAATTCACAAGTGAAGTTTGACTTTTCTCCGTCAAACTTCAGACGAAATGTACCAACACCACCAGACGAATATACAAATGTGCTGCATAGGAGGGAGGGGATTACCATATTCAACTATAAAAGATGAAATTATTGATTTCTTAAAGTGTTTGCATTATCTGAATACGCGAGTCGTATAATATTTAATTCAGAAAAAAGATCAACATGAGAGGCTTTTGTGGAATTTGCAAGTTCGGAAGATTCAAAGGCTGCATTTGCCAAAGATATGATGACACTTGGTAGTCATAACATTGAACTGTATATGTCATCACCTGAGGAGATGAGAGATCAGTTTTAAGTAGAAGATATTTCGTTAATTTTTTTTTACATAAAATACATCTTTTGTTTGACTTTTTGTTGGGTTGTGAATGAACTTTGAATTCTATTATGGTAATGTGATGAGAAGAGATGGTTGTTATTTGAGTAACAATATATGTGGAATCACTAGAGATGAGAATGTATAGGTAGTTGTTTGTCTTGAAAATTTATTAAATTCACTAGTAAGTCCAATTTCATATCTTAATTTTAAACAATAAAATATTGGAACACATTAATTAATAGATCGATGAAAGTTTGAAGTGATTCAATAATAAGAAAATGTTGGGTCACATTAATTGATAAACTCATGAAAACTCATTTGAGATGATCCATTAAAAAACAATACGTTTCTCCATCAACAAGTCAACAATCAATCATAACAACTCCATACAACCGTAAATAAAACAAAACTATACATTAACTAAAACTTAAAAAACATAACATATTCGACAGGTTCATGTAAACTTTAATTTTAATATCTAAACACATCATGCATAATATATATTCACAATGATTTTAGAAAAAGAGATAAGTAACCCCCGCGTAACACGCGGGCTAAAAGCTAGTATATATATATATATATATATATTCTTTTTATTATTCAAAACCCATGTGGATAATATTTGTTGGACTTTCTCATGTGTAAAAAATACACGAATAGTTTTTTGTGACTTATTAATTTAAAAAAAAAAACAATTAATCGTTATGCTCGAATTTAAAAATATTTCTAAAGGTTCTCGATGGTATCAACATCAACCAACACATAGCCACGTACTCATTTTTATTTATTTACTATAGCTCTATCCACAAAATTATAAGATTGTATCAATCATAGATACAGAAATTGAGTGAGTCATCTCATACGGAATATTGATATCAACGTCAACAAATATAAGTCTTTAACCTTTATTTTACTTCATTTAATCGTGCGTCAAGTTATTCAATATGCGTCAAAATTCAAATTTGACCGTTATGCATCATACCTCACATTTTAATAATTGTTTTTTTTTCATGTTACTGACAAACAATTTGAGAGGGATTTGCCAATTCCAAATTAGTAGACAATAATGTGAGTAGGCCGGTGGATTCATGACATCAAAATTTGGTCTTTTTCTCATACATCAATTTAGTAAAATCTTTGTCTAAGTAAAACAGACAATAAGTTAGATTGCTTTTATCGAACATCGTAATAAGTTTAAGCCAATATATAAAACGCAAAATGTTAGCAGCCGTTGGTTATTTTCATGATATGTATATATTATAAACTAGTTTTTAGCCTACGTGTTACGCAAGTTATTTTAAACTTTTTTAATATTATTGTGAATATATTATTTTTTTATATTAGTGAGATTGCATATTTCAACAAAAAAAATCTTCTTGCATTCGACTTTTTTAACTGATATTAACGGTTCTACCCTTTAAAAGTTTTAACGATCGATTCAAAAAATAAAAAATACTAGTGAAAACAACAGGGAGGTTCGTTATTATACACATATTTGAGAAAGGTTAACAACTACCTTAGGAAGTCGTCAAACGCATTTCTGAATACTGAAATGTCGTAGACCGAAACAACACGGGTAATACACAACCGTGTAATACACACGGGAGAGAGTACAAAGGGAAATCTAAACAAACTTCCATTCAAACAATACTTCACTCAAGTTTAGGTGTTACAGTTGTTCGGATATACTATTAGACTTGTCTGTCATTGTAGACCTTAAAAAAAACTAACCATGTAGAATGCTAACAGTTTTGATCACATCACTTTCTTTGGTGACCCCTCATCCTTTGCTTCACCGTCATCATCCTCACCCTGAAACACGTGATTCAACATTATAAATAGCTTTAGATTTGAAGGTTAAAATAGTAATATTGATGCCATTGATGATGTAATGTAGCTTTGGCTGCTCAAAATTTTACCTTCTCGCTATAAGATACAAAAATAACTAAATGTAAACTAAGTTCTATAATAATTGTAATATCAAAATTAAATGTTTTCTTTTCTAAAAATTATAAGCAATTCAATATTCATCCTTTTGCCTTTCAAAACATGTATTAGATTTTTATCATTTAGTGAGAGGATCAGGTTCACTACTCAGAAGTAAATGGTAATTTTCTTGTGATCTGATTTAGATTATATGGCCAAGATATTTGTTATTGGTAAACAGTTGTAAGTCCCCTCGGAGCGTCGCCGATCGATACGAGATCCGCACGAGGTCTAGGAGTGCGGAATCCTCCTAGACTCGTTTATTGGTGTAAAGATGAAGAACACAAACACGTACACGAACAAATACACGAACAAATACAAGAACGGGATAATCAAATCTGTAGATTCTTATATAATAATCAAAACACGTTACATACCGTAACCAAACAGAAAACACGACTGACCCGAGGTGAGCTCTACCTCGGGTCGTCTCACACGACTCTCCTTGTCTCTTACTCTCTCCAAACAAACTGCTCAAAACACACACTAATTTCTGGATTACTAAACCTAAACAAGACACAACCGTATATATATATAAAACATTCTCGGGCCTGGGCTTCAGTATTCTAAACTTCGCCATAGGCGAAGTTGTTACAACTTCGCCTACGGCGAAGTTGTTCTAACTTCGTACTTCGTTTCCGCTGATCAGAATTCCATAGCGACGGTCACAAAATGCACCAACAGTCTCCCCTTTGACCGTTGCTCTCAATTCTAACAAACACAAAAGATCATCTGTTACAAGACATGCACCAACAGTCCCCCTCTTAACTGTAACACCCCGTGACCGCAGCGGAAACGTAAACGGGATGCAACAGACACCTCTGATATCAACCACATTGTTTATAAAGAAAACCGAATGCATTAATATACTTCAAAATTACATTATCTCATCTTTCTTTACCGTCTAGGTGATACACACATCATACAATACGGTTCATAATTCTATCTGTTATAATGTATCCTAACGTCCAGCACGCAAACCTTACACACATCAAGCACTTAGCACGTAATCAATCATTTTATCTTAGTTGTACCTGAAAAGCATGTGAGAAAACGGGTCAACTACGAATAGTTGGTGAGTTTTCACAATTTTAGTGAACCATGATAAATCTTTATAATAATCATAAATAAGTGATGTAATTATGCTGAGTTCACAAGTGAAAACTCTGTTAATTCCGAAAACATATCAAATAACCCCTGGGGACACTGTTAACCCAGACCACTTTCCAACAACCTCTGGGAACTCTGTTACCCCAGAATCACATTTAATAACCTCTGGGGACACTGTTAACCCAGAATACTTCCAATAACCTCTGGGAACTCTGTTACCCCCAGAATCACATTTAATAACCTCTGGGGACACTGTTAACCCAGAATACTTCCAATAACCTCTGGGAACTCTGTTACCCCCAGAAACACTGTTTCGGGCCTTACACTGTTAGCAACTCAGACAATTACCATCTTAATTCATTACCGTACGATTCCCGTACAATAAACATTATATAAATACGTTCATTTCCGTGCGATCAGCATGTACTTAAACACTTTGATAAAAACATGATTTCCGCCCCCGGGAAAATATTTAAAACAGTTCAGTAAAAAGGGGCTCGTGAAAACTCACCTTAGCACATGCAAGCAGGTAACAACAATCATTATCAATTAACACGTCCAATCTGTAATATGATCCCCTACGATCGTTATTATACAATTATTGTTTATATAAACTTCTTACCCTTATCAATCGGTACATCTAGGGACACTGTTAACCCAGTACTGTACCTGTCCCGGGGGCAATGTTAACCCAGAATTACTTCTCCGGACTCAGATTGTGATGTCGTTTAGAGTTCCATGGTCACAAATTCTATTAATCGTTTTCTCGTTTTGCGTGTTTAGCACGAATATCCGTTTTATGTTTCAAAAATGAGTTTGGTCACACACGACCCGAAAATAGTGGTTGTCTGATAATTTAATTTAAAATGTGAAATTATAGCTCGGTTTAGACGTCCCCGATTGGCCGCGGGACCCGTTTCCGTCTTTGGCGTACCGGAAACTGTTAAAATAGATTAAAATTACTCAAATCATCCGAATTATTTTCGGATGATTTATTTTTACTTGTTTAGCTCATTTATATGAAAATAGTTCATTTTTAGGGTTTTTGTACACCAGTCAGCTCGCTTAAGCGAACTTCACCGGTTTACGCGTTTTACTTTAAAAGTTTGATAATTAGCACAAATAATTATCCGTTTACTCTCGGATCTTGAAATTTTGCACAAATCACTTTTTAACAGTGGGGAATTTTATAAAAATATTTCCAGAATTAATTCTTATATTTAAAATTTATTTATCTATTTTTAAACACCATTTAAACACTAAATATGCCGTAAATACCAAACGATCTTAGAAAAATCCCAAATTTCTCCTGGATGTCCCCTGCCATCCACATAGTCCCCTGTAATTTTTCCAAAACCAAAATCTTCTTTAAATGCCATTTTTACTAAAACCGAGCTAGAAATCCCTAGAACTCGTTTATCCGAAAAGCCTACTTAGACTTCTCCAACGGACCTCAAATTTTGTGTGTGACTTATACATGATATGAAAAGCTTATCTGAAATTTTCCAGAATTGTTCATGATATTTAACTATTTTTTCACCATTTTTTGGCCAAAACCGAGCATTAAATTCACCAAATATTCATCCTTTATCCAAAAATTACCAAAAATTCACAGAACTCATATTTTTCATGTGTAGAACATCCCTGAAAAATTTCATGACCTAACTCTAACCGACCAACAATCTGTCCAAAAAACTCATACACCGACATAAACCGAATATACCTTTCGTTTTCCGCCACTACAAGCTACAAACTCGTCTTTCCGCCTTATCTACCACTAAACACAGAGCCTACAAACAACATACCACAATACCAAGCAAGTTACACTCACGATCAAGCCATTTCTTTCATGGTTTCGGTTATGATCCCAAAAACAAGGATTTAACCGTAAAAATTCGTTTTTGACTCGTTTAACTCATTTCTTGGACCAAGATCCTTTGTATAACCCCGTATACATCACTTGATCATGCAAGAATCGGTTTCATCTCGGGTTTTCACCATTTTTCATTTGAAACCTCATTTTCTTGAAAGAAAACTTAAGAAAAGAAGATAAACACGATTACAACTCGGTTTTTACCTTGTGTTCTTGCTTGAAAACTCGGGGTTTTTTTTTATCAAAGGTTTGAGAGAGTTGAAGGTTTGTTGAGTTGGGTGTGTGAAAAAAGAAAATGAAATGGTTTGTGGGTGTGTGTGTTCCGATCGGAACTATTGGATGGGTGGGGTGGGACCCACTTGTTCAATCTAATCCACTCATTTGGATTTCCATGATCTGGATAATGTTTTGGATGATCTGGTTCAGTTCGTTTTTTCGGTTAAACGTTTAATTCGGCTTAAAACGAGGCAAAAACGGTTGTTTTTTCGGCTTAAAAATGAAATTTATATAAAACCGATTTAAAAACTTTAAAAACTTAAACCATGACTTTTATTAACTTAAAACATCATATTATTAATTATCGCGCATCTTTTTCGGCTTGATCGATCATCTCTTGCTCGGTTTGGTATTAAAGGTTTTCGTTTAAGGTACCGACGTACCATTAAATCGAAATCCTTTTTCTGTGCTTTAATCCACTTATTCCGAAGCTTTAATACTTCGTAACATCACTAAATAACATATATTTCGTCTATAATTGAACCCTCGATTCATTCGGGTTTCAATAACTATCGATCGTTTGATCGCAGATTCAATAGGGTGAATTATATATTTACGTACAATCAATAAAATGAACCATGTATTCTCGTATAATTACCATGGTAACTCATGTACCCGACATTACATATGACGTAACTAACGTCTACCAGTTAGGGTATACCTGGTTTCGTCGGAATCGTTACATTCTCCCCCCGTTAAGAAATTTCGTCCTCGAAATTTTACACGCCCACTATCCCCTTCCGAGAGAAAGGTGGGGGGTTTTTCCTTCAGAATTCACCCTCGCGTTACCAAGTATAATCTGGTCCTCGCTGTGAATTTCCACTTAATTTTAATTAATAACGCTTGGTATGTCCAAACTGTTTAGTTTTCCCGTCTACTATCTCTACGGAATTAGTTATGATATCAAACATGTCTTCTACGAGTACTTCTATTACTAGTACTTTCGTTGCCTCATCGCTTAGGCACTTTTCAATCCGTATACATGGCAAAATATCATGTATAGTACTTAGCCCCTGGAGTACTTTAATTGATAAACTAAATGACTAACCATGGAGATAGTTCTCATGGGGTCCAATTTATCTAGAGGCTATTTTCGGTTTTGCCAAACCTCATATCACCTCTCTAAGGTGATGCCTTAAATTACCTTGTCACCCCTTTCCGGCGACAATGGTTTCCTTTGAATGTTGGCATAACTCCTTTGCCAATTACGCGCTGCTTCAATTTGTCTTAAATATTATAAATCCGATTGGTTGTTTCTCGAATCAAGTCCCATCTTATGGCTTGATTGACGCCCATTTTCAATTTAACAAATTGGTGATAATTACTTCACCCATAAAAGCTTCAAGCTCTCGATGCTTCCTTCCCCGCCTTCCAATAATGGAAGTAGGGTGACTATTTTGATCTGAGATAATTGAAAATGGCACTCCACGACGAGATACCATTTCACCATCAGGAATTTAGGCAAGAATTCATTGTGGTAATTGTCATAGATTGGAATGAATGCGAGGATTGGTTAATCGATCCGCGATTACCCAATTTTCCTCATGCCTTTGATATATCTTAGGAATTTGCATCCCGAAATCCAATGTAATTTATTCCCACTATCATTGGCGACTTTTCTGTTATTGTGGCGTTCCCAAGGGTTTTCGGTATGCAGCCTTATCTCTTGCACAACTTAAATATTCACCAACATACGTAACCATATCTTTCTCCAAACTCGGCCATTAATAAAATCCTTTCAGATATTCGCATCATCAATAGTCAAATCCGATCCCGGATGTATGGATTATTTCGATCTACGCGCTTCGTCAATGATTAATTCATGAAGGTCATTGAGGGCCGGGATCCAAACCCGATTTTTGAAATATAGAATTTCGTCTATGCGCTGTTCGAACACTTTTCTCATTGCCGTAAAGTTCCTTCTTTTCCAATTGCCCCTCTTTCAACGCCTCACGTTGAGCGACTCGAATCAGGATCGAAGGTTCGACTGGACTATCATCCCTAGTGCTCGCACTCGCAATGGCTTAACCCGACCTTTCCTACTCAAAGCATCGGCTACCACTTTAGCCTTGCCGGGGTGATAACGGATGTCACAGTCATAATCGCTTAACCACTTGACCCATCTTCGTTGCCTCATATTCAGTTCTTTCAGATCGAATATGTGATGCAAACTTTTATGATCGGTGAAGATGGTGCACTTCGTATCGTAGAGACAATGTCTCCACATTTTAAGTGCATAGATAACTGCTCCCAGTTCTAAGTCATGAGTAGTGTAATTTTTCTCGTGTATTTTTAACTGTCGAGAATCATAGGCTATAACCTTATTATACTGCGTCAACACGCATCATACCCTTCTACGCGACAAAACCATCGTCTCCATCGGGGAGACTTAAAATCGGCGCTTGGCACAATTTTAATGGTTTCTATCTTATTTGGTTCTATGTGAAATCCTTGTTGCTTTACAACATGACCAAGGGATTATGCCTTCTTTATTCAAAATCACATTTCGAAAACTTCGTGTACAGCTCCTCTGGCTTTAACATTTCCACAATTTTCTTAACCGTCATTCGTGCTCTTCTTTACGTTGCAAATATATCAAAATATCATCAATGAATGCTATGACAAATTTGTCAAAATAAAGTTTACAGACTCGGTTCATGAGTTCCATGAATGCTGCCGGCGGATTTGTTAGCCTGAACGGCATGAATAAGAATTCACAATGGCCGTACGAGTCCGAAACGCTGTTGTTGCAACGTCCCCTTCTTGGATTTCTCGTTTGGTGATAACTATAGCTAAGATCAATTTTTTTTTTTTTCTAAAGATAAATCGCCCTTTGCAGTTGGTTAAACAGATCATTTACTTCGAAGAAGTGGATACCTATTCTTGATCGTCACTTTATTCAATTCTCCCTACTCGATACATATCCTAACACTTCCGTCCTTCATTTCCCAAATACACCGGTGCACCCCATGGCGACTAACTAGGTCGTATACAACCTTTATCCAATAATTCTTGCATTTCAGTTGGCGCAAGTCGGTAAGATGCTTTAGCAACAGGGCCAGCTTGAGGTATTAAATCGATTCTGAATTCGACCTGTCGGGTTGGCGGTAATCCAGGAAGTTCTTCTGGGAAAACTTGTGGAAATTTGCGCACCACCGGGATATCTTCTATATGTTTTCTTTTAAATACTTTGGCAATCACGTTTGTTAAATACACCACGTCTTCTTGTCGTAAATATTATAACATCTCAAGATGAGATTAGAGTGGTAACATAATACCGTACACTTTTCTCTGTATCTAATCGCTTCATCGTCCGAAAGAGAGCTTCTAATCATCTTCTTTTCCTATTTGATCTCAGCTTCATGTTGAGTTAGCCAATCAATGTTAACTATTACGTCAAAACTTCTTAACTTTGTTGGTCGTAGGTCAAAAGGGAAAGGTTAATCGTTCAGAATAATAGGACAATTCCGAACAATTTAGTTAACCATAAGGGATTTACCGTTAGCGATTCTACAGTATAGGGTTCTATAGTTTCACTAATCGGTATCTTTCCAAAGGGTAGGAGATTAACAGGAATTAACTACTATCGACGACCGTAAAAAAAATCACTGGTGCCTATTGATTTGAAACTACAACATACTTAACACCACATTTGGATCATGATGTGCTTTATTCAAATTACTCACAAAAGCACGGCTCCTTGCTTGATCAGAGGTTGATGCTTGTCCTGAGGTTCGTCTTCCAACTACACCTTGGTTCAACTTTGGGCAATTTCTCTTGAATCGTTCTGTACTGCCACATTCATAGCAAATACAACTGTTTGGCATAATTTGATTTCTTTGGGTGGATTGTTATTGAAGTTGTTGGGTTCGGAGTGGTCGTATAGGAATGGGTTGGGGTTGCCGGTTCACATGGCTTCAATTGGTTCTACAATTGGGGCATTACGTCTATCTCTACCACACCTGTGGCCTACTATCACCCGACATTCTTCATCCAGCCGATAACCATATTTTCCACATTTAAGGAAGGACCATTTATGCGGTTCATGTTTTCGCAACAGAACTAGTCTTTGTATAATTCTGGGTTGTAGGACGTACCTACTTATTCGCAAGTCTATCTTGCACTATACCTTTTCCATTTCCCTTCTTTAACACTCGACGTTTCACCTAACGTCCTTTCATTCCCCTTCCCATAGAATAAAATATATCAATGCTGGCTTGCGACACAACCCTTCCAAAGGTTGTATATTTTACAGGTTTGACTATATTCCTTATCGATGGAGTTAGTCCCCAATATTGCACTTACTTCGCTTAGTTTCAGGAGCAATTAGTCATGTTACCAGACATGACAATTCCTTTAAACGATTAGCGCGTTCTAAGTGATCAGCACACAACATTTCTATCTTTCATAGCTCAGTTTCAAATCTCTGAACTCAATTACTCGAATAAGAGTGCTCCGGTACTGGAATTTTAAATCCTGACCATATCATCTGAGTAATAATTTTCCAACTATAATTTTTGTACCATCGTGTTCCATCACGATACAACATAATCTACCAACATATCTGTAGCATATTTCTCTACACAATATTCTAGACTCTTACCAATATCCTTAACCATCTCGATCTTTTCCATCCACTCGCTAATCTATTCCTCCCTTTACCACCAGTAAACTATTAATAATTTCCTTACCACAAACAACAAACATATCCCTCATACCGGATCTAACTCATTACGACTACTATTCATGTTTAGTATATAACTAATACTTGTAGTCATAATGGCATTCGGTGGGACGTTATCACTCTTAGTAATACCACTAAGAATTGAAATATTCATAATCATGTGATTGCTCGATCTATAATTCTGCATTCACATTTGCATCAACACTAGCAGTGATCTGTGATACTACATTCGGTATCATCATCTGCTATCCTTGAGCAATCAACTGAATCATATCAATCTCCATTATTGGAGTTACTCTTTTTATGTCATTCTGCCGTACTCATTCCGTACGCAGTAATCAATACTAATCTCACCATATAACTCGTTACCAGCTCAATCATAACAACAGGTACACATACACACCAATTATTATCACATATATTACACATACCGGCATCTAGTATATATGTCCCACAAATATAATAACATATGGACTTAACCTGACATCGGTTAACGTTTAAATATGTTTCATCACCCTTGTCACCAACTGACATATAGACCTTTCTCAACAAAGATCAATGTTTAATATGCTCGATTTCAATATCCTTTTGCATGTCAGCATAACCGATACATGCTCACCGTGAGCACCGAACGATTACGTACCACGGAGTTATAATATCCGTGTCTATTCGTATATCCGGCATACACAGTATACCTCCTACGAACGAACAACCAACTATGCCATAATGATTCCAACACTTCTTTGTGTATAAGTAATCATTCTATTCGAGCATACATGGGTGTAAACATCTAACGGATGTAAGGATAACATAGGAAGTTATTAGAATAGGCGGTACCTGTGTTGGTAGGGTATGGGATTTATCAAATTTTGGTTGGGAGTGACGGTTACTAGACATTTCTGGTTAATGTCAAACGGGAGATTTGACTTGGTACCATCATAACTATAACCCGATAAGTCCGACTTATCACCAACCGATGCTCTAGAAATTTCAGCATCCTCGGTACTTTTTATTATCACATCCCCCGGTTCCTTATCCGGGTCTTATTTCCCAATACTTGAACCCCCAAGATATGCACACGTATATATATATACACATTAGCACATATAAATAATATTATACACTGTACACCTATGTTGCCATTTTTACCTATTAATGTACCCCGTGACTTCCCCTAAATTCCCTCGTGCGGACAAGTCTATTATTATGTTCCGGACCATAATAACTCACTTGTCCATCCAAGTTCATCCAGACCTCGTCACTATAAATTATTAGTTGATATTCAGATCCTATAACACTTGAGCTACTGGTTATATTTTAGGTATCTTTTAAAGACATCCTAATTCTTTTATAACCAATGGCTCTGATACCAAGTTCTGTAACACCCCGTGACCGCAGCGGAAACGTAAACGGGATGCAACAGACACCTCTGATATCAACCACATTGTTTATAAAGAAAACCGAATGCATTAATATACTTCAAAATTACATTATCTCATCTTCCTTTACCGTCTAGGTGATACACACATCATACAATACGGTTCATAATTCTATCTGATATAATGTATCCTAACGTCCAGCACGCAAACCTTACACACATCAAGCACTTAGCACGTAATCAATCACTTTATCTTAGTTGTACCTGAAAAGCATGTGAGAAAACGGGTCAACTACGAATAGTTGGTGAGTTTCACAATTTTAGTGAACCATGATAAATCTTTATATTAAACATAAATAAGTGATGTAATTATGCTGAGTTCACAAGTGAAAACTCTGTTAATCCCGAAAACATATCAAATAACCCCTGGGGACACTGTTAACCCAGACCACTTCCAACAACCTCTGGGAACTCTGTTACCCCAGAATCACATTTAATAACCTCTGGGGACACTGTTAACCCAGAATACTTCCAATAACCTCTGGGAACTCTGTTACCCCCAGAATCACATTTAATAACCTCTGGGGACACTGTTAACCCAGAATACTTCCAATAACCTCTGGGAACTCTGTTACCCCAGAAACACTGTTTCGGGCCTTACACTGTTAGCAACTCAGACAATTACCATCTTAATTCATTACCGTACGATTCCCGTACAATAAACATTATATAAATACGTTCATTTCCGTGCGATCAGCATGTACTTAAACACTTTGATAAAAACATGCTTTCCGCCCCGGGAAAATATTTAAAACAGTTCAGTAAAAAGGGGCTCGTGAAAACTCACCTTAGCACATGCAAGCAGGTAACAACAATCATTATCAATTAACACGTCCAATCTGTAATATGATCCCTACGATCGTTATTATACAATTATTGTTTATATAAACTTTACCCTTATCAATCGGTACATCTGGGGACACTGTTAACCCAGTACTGTACCTGTCCCGGGGGCAATGTTAACCCAGAATTACTTCTCCGGACTCAGATTGTGATGTCGTTTAGAGTTCCATGGTCACAAATTCTATTAATCGTTTTCTCGTTTTGCGTGCCTAGCACGAATATCCGTTTTATGTTTCAAAAATGAGTTTGGTCACACACGACCCGAAAATAGTGGTTGTCTGATAATTTAATTTAAAATGTGAAATTATAGCTCGGTTTAGACGTCCCGATTGGCCGCGGGACCCGTTTCCGTCTTTGGCGTACCGGAAACTGTTAAAATAGATTAAAATTACTCAAATCATCCGAATTATTTTCGGATGCTTTATTTTTACTTGTTTAGCTCATTTATATGAAAATAGTTCATTTTTAGGGTTTTTGTACACCAGTCAGCTCGCTTAAGCGAACTTCACCGGTTTACGCGTTTTACTTTAAAAGTTTGATAATTAGCACAAATAATTATCCGTTTACTCTCGGATCTTGAAATTTTGCACAAATCACTTTTTAACAGTGCGGAATTTTATAAAAATATTTCCAGAATTAATTCTTATATTTAAAATTTACTTATCTATTTTTAAACACCATTTAAACACTAAATATGCCGTAAATACCAAACGATCTTAGAAAAATCCCAAATTTCTCCTGGATGTCCCCTACCATCCACATAGTCCCCTGTAATTTTTCCAAAACAAAAATCTTCCTTTAAATGCCATTTTTACTAAAACCGAGCTAGAAATCCCTAGAACGCGTTTATCCGAAAAGCCTACTTAGACTTCTCCAACGGACCTCAAATTTTGTGTGTGACTTATACATGATATGAAAAGCTTATCTGCAATTTTCCAGAATTTTTCATGATATTTAACTATTTTTCATCATTTTTGGCCAAAACCGAGCATTAAATTCACCAAATATTCATCCTTTATCCAAAAATTACCAAAAATTCACAGAACTCATATTTTTATGTGTAGAACATCCCTGAAAAATTTCATGACCTAACTCTAAACGACCAACAATCTGTCCAAAAACTCATACACCGACATAAACCGAATATACCTTTCGTTTTCCGCCACTACAAGCTACAAACTCGTCTTTCCGCCTTATCTAACACTAAACACAGAGCCTACAAACAACATACCACAATACCAAGCAAGTTACACTCACGATCAAGCCATTTCTTTCATGGTTTCGGTTATGATCCCAAAAACAAGGATTTAACCGTAAAAATTCGTTTTTGACTCGTTTAACTCATTTCTTGGACCAAGATCCTTTGTATAACCCGTATACATCACTTGATCATGCAAGAATCGGTTTCATCTCGGGTTTTCACCCATTTTTCATTTGAAACCTCATTTTCTTGAAAGAAAACTTAAGAAAAGAAGATAAACACGATTACAACTCGGTTTTTACCTTGTGTTCTTGCTTGAAAACTCGGGTTTTTTTTTATCAAAGGTTTGAGAGAGTTGAAGGTTTGTTGAGTTGGGTGTGTGAAAAAAGAAAATGAAATGGTTTGTGGGTGTGTGTGTTCCGATCGGAACTATTGGATGGGTGGGGTGGGACCCACTTGTTCAATCTAGTCCACTCATTTGGATTTCCATGATCTGGATAATGTTTTGGATAATCTGGTTCAGTTCGTTTTTCGGTTAAACGTTTAATTCGGCTTAAAACGAGGCTAAAACGGTTGTTTTTCGGCTTAAAAATGAAATTTATATAAAACCGATTTAAAAACTTTAAAAACTTAAACCATGACTTTTATTAACTTAAAACATCATATTATTAATTATCGCGCATCTTTTTCGGCTTGATCGATCATCTCTTGCTCGGTTTGGTATTAAAGGTTTCGTTTAAGGTACCGACGTACCATTAAATCGAAATCCTTTTTCTGTGCTTTAATCCACTTACTCCGAAGCTTTAATACTTCGTAACATCACTAAATAACATATATTTCGTCTATAATTGAACCCTCGATTCATTCGGGTTTCAATAACTATCGATCGTTTGATCGCAGATTCAATAGGGTGAATTATATATTTACGTACAATCAATAAAATGAACCATGTATTCTCGTATAATTACCATGGTAACTCATGTACCCGACATTACATATGACGTAACTAACGTCTACCGGTTAGGGTATACCTGGTTTCGTCGGAATCGTTACATTAACTGATGATCTTCTGTTTGTAGTCAACCAGCCGTGTCTGAATCTGTCATGTAGCTTCACAAATCTACCAATCACCCAGCGTCTTCCATATCAGATCTTCCCTTCAGTGTAAGCTTCTCCGACTATAACGATTGAGGTCTTTGAAATGCATGCATCCTCGTGCCAATAGATCATCTCAACCAATCACGTGAGTCCATCTGACTTCACCAACACGTGAAGTTAGGCTTCCTCCACAACTTCACCAACTCGTCGGCATACGATAAGGTTTAATCTTCAACTACTCAACATCAAGTGATCAATTTCATCACAAAACCACCTTGACAGAATCTAACACATGACCATTAATTAATTCGAAGCATCTTCAATCACCAGGGATAACGATCAAGAACATAAACACTTTAGTTCCCGATTAAATCCAACTTGTTCCAGAATTTTCACTCTAATAAATAAGCATCACGTTTCACGATCCAATTCTCGAACGCCTTGAAAATAACATAAATAATATGCTCTGACCGCAATCCAGTAATGACAAAAACCTTCAGTTCAATTTGGCTTTCTTCAGTTGGTCAACCTCGAACAACAACAATTTCATTGCACACAAACACCCAAATATGTGTCAATATCCAGTTTCAATCAATATCTCATTCACAAACTCAACTCCATATCCAGAGTTGACACGTATTTGTTCACACGTAAGACCCAGAGATAACAAGTTTCACTCGTTGACGGAACAACATCTCCGGTCTCACAATAATCGTGTATACCTGGCCATACAGACGAAAACTCCAAAACACTCTTTTTTTTTTTTTTCTCGTTAACTTCGCCTGTCCATAACTTCGCCTATTCCATAACATCGCCTGACTGATAAGCGAACTTGTGAGGTAGGCGTAGTTGTGGATAACTTCGCTTAACCTTATATCTTCGCCTAAACCCTAAAATTTAAGCGACAACTTCGCCTAACCCCATAACTTCGCCTGCGGCGCTGTTCAGCCAAGAACACATCAGATTCGTGCCAGAAACACCAAAACGCAGATCTCGAACCATAGCATAAGAGCCTAAGGCTCTGATACCACATGTAAGTCCCCCCGGGGCGTCGCCGATCGATACGAGATCCGCACGAGGTCTAGGAGTGCGGAATCCTCCTAGACTCGTTTATTGGTGTAAAGATGAAGAACACAAACACGTACACGAACAAATACAAGAACGGGATAATCAAATCTGCAGATTCTTATATAATAATCAAAACACGTTACATACCGTAACCAAACAGAAAACACGACTGACCCGAGGTGAGCTCTACCTCGGGTCGTCTCACACGACTCTCCTTGTCTCTTACTCTCTCCAAACAAACTGCTCAAAACACACACTAATTTCTGGATTACTAAACCTAAACAAGACACACGTATATATATATAAAACATTCTCGGGCCTGGGCTTCAGTAGGCGAAGTTGTTATAACTTCGCCTATGGCGAAGTTATTCTAACTTCGCCTATGGCAGAAGTTGTTACAACTTCGCCTACGGCGAAGTTGTTATAACTTCGCCTATGGCGAAGTTGTTCTAACTTCGTACTTCGTTTCCGCTGATCAGAATTGCATAGCGACGGTCACAAAATGCACCAACAACAGTTCAAAGACAACAAATCATAGATCTATTTGGTTGCATTTCTTGGTTCATTTTCACTTTCAAAGTGAATTGTGCACTTCATATAAAGTCTTGTGAGGTAGGTTTTTTTTCTTTATCAATTTATAACTTCAAAACCTTTGAAATGAACAATATTTAGACCTGTTACCCTACCCAACCGAGTCAAACCAACCCAATCCAACCCGACTCGTCCCATAAAAAAAATTACATGTTTAGACCTACCCAACCAACTCAAAGGGTCGAGTGTTGTCAAATGTCTTTCTCTAAATTCTTTGTATACAACGATTCAGAACATTATCATACTATTATTACCCTACCCCAAACGGGCCAAAGGGTTTGATTTTTATTATGATTGCATAAACAACCCAAAATCAAACTGTATATGGATTTGTTATATATATATGACATGTCTCACTTTATTTTAACTTCTTAAGTTGAGTATCTGCATATAAACATAAGTTGTTTAAATAAGTAACCCAGATAGTCCCTAAATTTTGTTTTCTAAGTCATGGTCATGTTGATGATAGCTAAAGGTTTTCCTGTGTGAAATGTCAACAATACCCTTTTTATCAAGAGTATCAAAAAGAATCTTAGCCCATAACATACCGGATTCATCAGGGGAGCAACAAAATCGTAGCTTGTAGTAACAAACTGGCTACCAGTACATCCAAAATTAGTTCCTTCATTATGATATCAAAATATTAATTACCTTAGCAATTGAATACAAATCAGCTGGTCTATAAATAACTGCATCTCCATAGTGAACCATTGAACTTGATTCATTCATTTTTTTAAACATAAATCAACCAAACAAAAACAAAAGTAGATAAAATTACCATCATGTCCAAGCTCAACTCATCAAGAATTGATCTCTAGAAATAGCATGCACTATATAACATTATTTTTCATTTCATGTATGCATAATGAAAAACCGCCCATGTGTCATTAATAAATCCCACTTGTAACCATTCCTCATATAAGATATCTTCAACCAAAAAACTATATGACAAATATATGCAGTCGTTCTTTATATATTTGCAGATAAAAAAGCATTCAAAATCTGAATCGCCAGAATCGCTAACCCACGACAACATCAATCGTACTGCCAAAGTTGATTTAAGCTTATGAAAACAACAACTCACATGAATGACTCGTATGCATAAGCTTCAAAAATTACATCTTGGTTGTTGTATAAAAGAAACCATGAAATGAAATTTGGGGTAATATTATCATTCAGACAATCTTTAAAACACAAAAAAGATAGTCTTTGAAACGTTGTTTTAAATATGAACCCAACATGTTGGGAGTGACCTATAAACATATATTGAACTAAAAATGTAAGAGAGAATAAAAACCAAAAAAGTACATAAAGTTACCTCAATCTCATTCCCTCAGTAATGCACACAATCAGCATACAACTTGGACCTTTTTTAAACTTGTCTCCAATCTGGAAGATATACTTTAAAATGACAACGGAATATATATAATATACATTATATCATATATTTAAAAGATAACCTTCACTGAGGAGGGTGCTTCAAGTTCAGTAGAACGATTGAAGGTTCAAGCCATGGGGTATTTTAGGGAAGGTGATAGGAACCGATTCGAGATGGTTAATCTCCCTAGCCTTTTGTAGTAGGCAAACACTCCCAAGAATTAGATGAGAAAGATAGAGACACTCTTTTGGAGCACCATTTTTAATATTTCATTCATGCTAAAAACAAATACAAAGTAACTATAAATAGCCATACAAACCACCTACCCACTACTTGCTAATATGACTCTAAATAAACTAACCACTATGAATACTAAACCACCCACTACTAAATCATAGACCAATTACTAATTAACTTAAATAAACTAATTAATAAATACTAATAATTATATTAATATTAATACATGCACATGCACGTATCAGAAGGGCACTGCTCAAACAAATGAACAACATAACTTATAAATATCTATAATAATTTTCAAACGCAAAAACTAAGAATCTTTGTAAGTTCAAAAACCTTCTTTATCATCTATTAAAAACTTAAAATATCCCACGGCCCTCTTATTAGTGATAAAACTTATTCCTATAGTTGCACCATCTTTATCCTGTTGCACTTACCATTGATAAACCTCAAAATCTAATCAAGTTCAACAATAAGTTTAGAAACATCACCCACCAAAATTAAAGGAAACAATGCATTAATAACGATGACATTATAGTTTTATATGGTTGAATATGAGAGGT
This sequence comes from Bidens hawaiensis, assembly GCF_021521415.1. NCBI lineage: Eukaryota > Viridiplantae > Streptophyta > Magnoliopsida > Asterales > Asteraceae > Bidens > Bidens hawaiensis. The sequence goes on from NW_027496292.1 coordinate 21,065, forward strand.
CATTATTTGTAATTATATGAGTAATGTTTGCCAACCTTTAGTTAGTTTATACACAAAAATAAGAACATTCTCTAAAACACTACAATACTATGCAAATACCTATATTGTTGAATGTTAAACCGATATTACACAAATAGAAAAGAAGAACACCCAAGGGTTTACAAACCAAAAAACGATAACATTATTATATAACAAATGACATATAACAACACAACCCTTAAACGACAACCTAGACACATCAATAAAGTAACCTATACGCATCAAATAATTAACAATCGAAAGCCATCAATTAACATAAAATTATTTCGGCCAAAATAGTCATGCATATATATTATATACAACAAACCTTAAACGGCAACCTATACACCATAACCGTAGACGGTAGATTGTAGACTGAAAGATCAGGACTTCCTAATGCACTAACTAACTAACTAACTAACAAAACAGAGCAATCAAACCTCAACCAACAAAAAAGCCCAGTACAGCCAAAAATTATATATGAAACAATCAAGCACTTATTATAAAAATCATAGTACCTTAGTAACTGTGAAGATTTCAGTTGTTGTCTGCCTTAATCCCAACCTGCAACAACAATTGAAAGGCAGAGATGATTAAAACAAAACCCTAATCAGAATGAAACAGTAATAAATAAATCAGAGACGAACCGGGATCACCGGCGATTACCGTTACATTGGGTAAAGTTACCTCAATCTCGTTCATCCACTTGCACAACATAGAGGCGTAGAAGGGACAGACGAAGGTTTTTATGAGAGGGAGTCTGATAAGATAAGATGGGTATTTGATTTTAAGGTTTCAAAAATAATAGAGTTATTTGAGATGTTATAACCCGTATAACTATTTGGGTTAAACCGAGCTAAATCAATGAGAGCTCACCATTTACAAATGAAGCAATATATAAGAGCGACACATGAGATTTTTTTGTAGATAATTATATGGATAGTTAGATAATTACATTTAATATATAAAAATAACAATAATAGTTATCATATAAAATTATAATATTTGTTAGACAGAATTACAGAAATTGTCCTTTATGTTTGTACCTAATTTCAGTAGTTGTCATTTATTTTTAAAAGTAACAGAATTTGTACTTTACGTTTCAAAATGTTACAACGTTTGTCCTTTTGACCTAACCCAGTTAGTTTTCTCGTTAAGTTCGGTCATGTTTAACTTGCCCCATCTTTTTCGTTGACTTTTGATAATCATCCGCAGTATGTATGTTTTTTCCAACAAATCTTTATTAATTGATTAAAAACTTATCTACAATTGTCTACTCCGTTGTTGATCTCACCTTCCTTTCTCGGTTCAATCAGATGCCTTCTTGCTTCCTCTTCTTAGCCACACATAGAAAGGGGTTGCTCAGCTTTCTCATAAACGACCTCAAAACAGCTTCCTTTTCGTCAAGTTCTTTTACCAATTGTTGGAAATCAGGCTCAAAAACAAAAACACAAAACTTCATCTCAACCAAGATCGACTCTTCTTTTATTATAATTCTTGACTTTTAAATTACATGAATCCTAACCATCTATTAACTAACACTCTAACTTAGAAAACAAGAAATTTTAATCTAGGAAATTAAATAATTCATATATTCTTACCATACTAAATAAACTTACTAAAACAAATATACTAAAATACTTTCACTTTTTCTTGATAATTTGTTTTAAGGATTAACTTCCAATAAACTCACTATCAACTATACTTTTATTGATGTAATTGACAACATACAATAAGTTTTACACAGCAAGACAGTTCGCTAGGTCGACAAACTATCAACACAATTAGTTATTCTAATATATACTTAACAGTTTTTGCTATCATTTCTAAATATAAAGTTGACCTAATATCTGGAGACATTATATCAGACTTTCTTAATTGTTAGTGCTACGTCTTCGTTTTATCGTAATAGATGTTATTACCGACTTTTAATAATGCAGAGGATTATATGAGTTTTGTATCAATATGGAAGAACCTCATCCGGTTAGATTGTACTTGGTTTCGTTACCTCAATTTATACAATATATATACATACACGTGCACACACATATTTACCAGGCCGTCTTCGACACCATGTAGGGCTCGACCAACGTCTAGGGAATAATCTCGATAAGGGCATGAATTTTTTTTATAAAATTGTTGTATATATACTTTTAAAAGAAATTAACCTTATATAATAAGAGTTTGATGCTTCATAAGTCAAAAAGGCCCAAAAATGTCACTGCTACAATAAGTCAATGTCTTTGTGTTGTTTATTCTTATTACAGTTATTGATCTTTTGAAAAGAAAAAAAAAATAGCTCGTCTTGAACACTCGAATTCTTCAAGATGGCCTTGATATTTAAATATTTTTGCGTTTAAAATCAAGGTTATTTTGAGTATTCATTTTATTCGTCTGACGTCAACATGTGATAAAAGTCACCACACTATCGGGAAGGAACATAAGAGTAAGAGCTCATTTCATACAAGAAGTTAGTCCTACAGTAATAAGGTGCAAATTGTTACTCTATCATATGGTTATAGTACTGAAGAAACACTAAATCATCCTTAGGCCTAATGGCTTAATCCCGGGGTCAAGATCAATTATTTCATTAGGGGTTGTTTATGATCCAGCTAGGAGTAGAAGCACCTACAAAACAGAACACTGTGAGCTCGATACGAGAAGGAGGGGGTCTTATTGTAATCAACCTCCGGTGTGAGAGTCAGTATAGTTGGAGGTAAGTATATAAAGCTTCGTAGAATACTTAAGAGTGTTCTTATACGAGAGTTCAGATCCCTTTACCTTTGGAGGCGATGAAGTATTTATAGCTGGCTAAGAGGAGAGAGAAGGTATGGTGGCCTGCCAGGTCAGGAAATCCTCCAATCTGGAGGCTTGCATGTGCTGGAGGAAAGTTGATGAATAAAGTTATTGACTGATGGTGATGCTTGTATTATGTAGTGCTTTGCTGATGTGGTGTCACCATCTTATTGGTTGGAGGTCCTTTCCATGGAGATCTTTCCTATTTGTTCCAAACCTAGGAAGATCTTTGGTGCCAACCCGTCATGGGGTTAGAGGGAATGTTCGGCGCCAGGTAAGTCTTTCATACCCCATGCAAGAGTTGTCTTTGACGGGCACCTAGGGCCTACAATATAATAAACCATAAAATAAGCAAAAGAGAAAACGAAGAAATAAATCTAGTGAGTTTTCAACCCAAATTGGTGTGAGAAGGAAAATGGAATGCTTCCACCTAGATATAAATAAGAAAGTAAGTTCTTGTCCCACATCGTTAGAGTACAAAACTTGTAAGCTCTTCATAAGAAAGAAAATTCATATGATAATCTACATAATATAATAAATAAAACTTTCTAAATGTTACATGTTATCACCAAAGTGATCCTTACCAAAAGTTTCCCTTATCTCTCTCATATTAAATACATTTGACATTTCTTTTTCTTATTAATAGTTTTGTATTTCATATTTTTACTTTTTAATAATTCATTTTCTCTTTTTAATAGTTCTTTCTTGATTTAAAAAATTTAATACCAACATAAACATGTTATTTTGTTTTATATAAATATATTAGTTATTACTATTAGCTTTATATAAGTAACTAATTTTCACGTTGATTTTGAATAATGAATTCCAAAATTAAATATATATGATTATTTACAAAATTACAAGTCTTTTACTTTCAAACCTTGAAAAGACATTCTCTATTGATGTATTCTTAGTGTTTATGCTAACTTAAATAAGCGGGTTTCCTTTAACCGGTAAAGTATCAAATATGGTTCGGGTCAAAATAGTATATTATTTGAATGAGTTTCAGTCCACGTGTCAGTTTAAAAAAGTAGCCATTTACAACCTTTTTTAATTGACTATTTAATCAACCCATTAATTAAGTTAAGTTCATTATCTTAAACATCCACAAAAAATATAAACACTAGACTACATGTTTTGGTTTTCAGATGGATAAGACAACTTTTTATCTTTTGAATACAAATGTTAGACATTAGCACATCATTAATCATATGAGAAATTGACTTTGTATATCCTTATACTACTGAAGATTTCAAAAATATAGATTTCTTTAGTGAGCGAGTTATACTTGCACAAAAAAATGAGGCCGGTCTTGAAAATTAGAAAACGTTTGCTATCCATGTTTCTGGGAGATGAAAAATATTACCACTCTTCATATGGTATCTATCAGACATAAAATGATACGTTACAAGAAAGTATTAATTTCCTGATGTTTTAAATGGCCTCAAAATCTAAGGTTGTAAAGTTATAGGTTAGTCCTGAAAAGCTGATGTTGAAGTGATATTACTTAAAATATTAACTAGAAAATTGGTCTATGCAATGACACTAAACTATATGTGAAAGTACAGTATGATAACTGTGTTATAGAAGCTGAAATCATATCCGAAAGTAATACTGGAACTCACGCTATTATTCTTAAAAAAATCCTATACCTTTAGATAAAATGATTAATTTCAAAGAATAAAGTTTTCACTTTATTTTTCTTTTGCAATGAAGATTAATAAAAGATAAGGTTAATCATTATAGATTGTTAGTTTGTTTTTTATACAATTTATTTTACTTCAGGGTATCCATGGGCACTCCGACTATCTAATCCTCATCTTGTTTTGAATGTAATTTTTGTTGGAGTTCATCATACGTGGTGTTTCACAGGATGCTCCAACTACTCATATTTTCTCTCGTTTATACGTTATTTAGTTTGGTCGGTTAAAATGCCATGTAACGCTCATGGGCCGACAAACTCTATTGTATTTCTAATTCGTTAATTAGTTGGTATAGTTAAAATGCCATGTAACGTTAATGGGCCGTCCAACTCAGTTACTTTTATTCGTTAGTTTCGTTGGGCCATTCAAACTGCAATGGAAAGCTCACGGGAGACCAACACACAATTTATGTTTTGTTAGTCTATTATAAAGTTAACTTAATAAAATAAAAATTTAATTGTTGGGATCAAGATTTGACAAGGAAAGATTGGAATCCTCTCAACCTCGTCAAATAAATGGCTAAGTATGGAATACGAGCAAACTTGGCACTTCGAGCAAGCCAAGAACTTAATCAAGCAAGGTATTTTACCATAGAGCAAAGTTATCTTCTAGAATTCGTCTAAGTGTTAGTTCGAGAAAACTACACTTAATCAAACAAAGTTGTTTTTCAAGTCGAGCAAGGTTTGTTTTATAGCAAACCATTGACTTAACCAAGCTAAAACCAAGTATTTTGGTGGATCGAACAAGGTTCAATAAACAGGGGTCCAAGCACACTTGAAGAATTTTATAAAGAAATTACTCTATGGACTTACAACAAGCAAGGTTCAACCTCGGGCAAGCTACAGTGTCACCGGTACACTTAACTTGTTCAAATAAGTTAAATAACAAAAGGTTGAAGGGATCAAAGAAGAACATGTTTGCTCGTAGGATATTATCGAGCAAAGTTTGGTATTATCAGGAAGATTTAACTCTGCTTGAAGAATATTTTCTTAAGAAAATATTTTAAGTAAAGCTTGCTTGGAGAACTGTTCCAAGCACACTTATGGTTACAAGGTGTGCTCAGCATAAATACAAGCTTACTCGACGACCTATTTATGCTTTTAATATTTTTGATTACGTTTGAATATGTTTTGTAACAATCATTAGGGTTTCTAGAAGATGTCTGTAAAGCCCCAATCCTGGTGCCATACATGGACGTTGGATTTACTCATAAACACAGTTCTAAATATCAGAGTTAATTAAAACTTTTTGTGGAATAATAAACTTCAAACATATTTTACAAAATCGTTCAAATCTTTTCAAATTAAACATCTTTTTTCTTTCAAATTAAAACAAAAACCATAATAACATCATAACATTTTCCTCAAGATGTCAGTGTCTTTAGTCCAATGCCATGTGTCCTTATTTAAGCGAGTTGCCTCAACTTATTCACCTGCGAGCATACTAAAAGTCAGCTATGCTGTGGGAGTTCTAGTTAATCAAGCATCATACAGTACATTCACATACTTGCATAAATACGTATCCGAAGATACATATTTTCATCCTTTATTTCCTACTTACATACATACATACTTTCATTCATACATATGCGTTTTAAAGAGCATTTCTCCTTATAACCTTCGCATGTATTATTAGGGTCTGTTCCCTACATTTGCAGATGTTGTTAGGGTCTGTTCCTTACATTTGCAGATATTGTTAGGGTCTGTTCCCTACATTCGCATATATTGTTAGGGTATGTTCCCTACATTCGCAGATATTATTAGGGTTTGTTCCCTACATTCGCAGATATTATTAAAAGTTCCCTTTTTAACCATACATTCCATCCATGCTTAACCAAACAATGGACACGTGAACCGACCTTCCGTCCGTGGGTGATAAGCAGTGCTGGTATGAAGTTTGGTCTCGAAATCCTCGTGAAATTTCTTCTAAAACATACAAGTTAGACGCGTATCTCTATCCGACACAATGGACACTTGAACCGTGTTCCAAGTCACTATCTAGTGATCCAACAAATCGGCTATCCGCTCTGAATTACAAGCCTCACTCATAAGTATGAAACATGTACATCTTCGTAAATCTGTCCACCACGACCCGAATAGTATCATACCCTCTCTTAGGCGTACGTGGCAATTTAGTTACAAGCTCGATTGTAAGGTACTCACACCTCCATTCTAGAATGTCTAAAGGTTGGTGTCTCTCAAATGGCTTTTTGATGTGCGAATATATATATATATATATATATATATATATATATATATATATATATATATAACACAAGTCGCAACTAAGCTTTAAAAACCAAACAATCTATCCTAGTTCACACAAACGGCAAGTGTACCGGTCGCGTATAGCACAGATGAGGAAAGTCCGGATATCGAACTCGAAGACATGTGAAAACGTTTATAATCACTAAACTCTAACCAAGACTCACCAAAATATTTAATTGATTTTTTAGATTTGATTTAACTACTTAACTTAACTAAATGAAAACTTTTGACAAAACTTCGAAAACTTTGACTGCAGTGATAAAAACGTCTACCTGGGTAAGAATCATATTGAAGGAGATAACAAGACAATGGATTGAAAACTCTCACGGCACAGGTTCTAAAGGATGACACAACTAAGGTTCGCTCAAGAAGGTCAGATCACCTCTCGGTCTCACCAACAAACTCTAACTTATCTTTGTTGATTTTAAGAACAAACCGGGAAAACAAATTATTAACGTGTTCTAATACCGACTCACCTCTCGGTCTCACCGACACACTAGCCTAATGGAAACGAATACTACGCAACCAAGGATAGAGGAACAATTCAACTTAACTTAAACTAGACCAACTAATCGCTCAAACACCCAAACCCGACAAGAACAAAACCCGCTCTCGCGCGATCTTAATTCTAACAAGTAAAAGTAATGAGACGAGTTTACTTCTTATCACCTCTCGGTCTCTAAGAAGGTGTTTCACAACTGATTTTATCTAATTAATTTACCCACTTATCCCTACGGTTGTACTTCCCGCAAATAAACCCTAAACACAAAGTAAAGAGCCTTAAACATGCAACAACTAATCAAAACCGATTCAATTAATTAAAGCACAAGGTTATTAGGTATAATCAAACAAAACACAGCCACTAAACACAATCTAATTTACTGTTAAATCAAACTTTACATTAACAATTTAAGCCATGATCATTAACAATCCATATTACTAGTCAAAACCTAACAATATTCATCAAACCTAGGTAGAACAAACAAGATTAGCTACTCATTAAGTTTGGACAGCCCTTAACATTCAAGTAAAACATCATAAACATCAACATAACATAATCAAACTAATTCAAGTTCCAAGAATAACTAAATCAAAGTCAAACAATCAATTACTTGCAAAACAATCCAAAGAAAAAGATCAATTCAACTAGTTAGGGTTCTTGAACAAGAAACAAAGTTTAAAGATGATTACTTAGGGTTATATGGCTGAAATTATGAATGTATTTGATGCCTAGCAGCTGCACAAGAGTCTCCTTGGTGTTCTTCTTACTCTCCAGCCGTCACAGCCACCACAGCCGCCAAACTATTCTTTTTTTTCCTTCTCCTTTGCTGTTGCCGATCGGAACTATGGATAGGAGTTAGGGTTTTTTTTATTTTCGGGATTTAGGGCTGGGTTATGGCTGAAAACTAAGTTAATTAACTTAATATAATATCATGTAAGGCTTCTAACTTGTGGGCTTGGGTCGGGCCTTGAGTTGTAGCTTTGAAACTTGACCAAAAAGGCCCCTAAAGTCTTCCAACTTAACTCTTTTTTCACCATCTTTCATAAACCTACAATTAACATTTAAACTTTGTAAATTATTGCACTTAACCCCCAATACTTTCATAAAATAAACAATTAAGCATAAAAACTATGATAAAATCATAAGGAAAGTAAGTATGTTTTACTACACATCAAACATCCCCACGCTTAAGACTTTTTCGTCCCTGAAAAAGATTTGACTACAGTTGGATCAGAATCGGAAAATCAAACTCAAATCAAACATATAGGTTAGATTTTAAAGCTCAGAAAAACGCAAAAACCGCGATCATCGATATTGTTGTCCACCTAAATCCATGCCTTAATCTTTACCGGGACAAATAAGATCCGACAATAATATTACTTAGTGGTTTACACAATTAAGACCCGCTTATTTTCAGCTTTTCCCGGACCAGACCACCCCAACTTGACTTAAACCTCAAAATTAGCAGAATTAAAACTTTGTTGCTCAATATTTATGAATAGTTAAGACAATCAAGGGTAAGTGTGTTTTACTTTCATAAAAACCAATTAAGCAATACTTTCATAAAAACAATTCTTTCATAAAATAAACAATTAAGCATAAAAACCATGATAAAATCATAAGGAAAGTAAGTGTGTTTTACTACACATCAAACATCCCCACACTTAAGACTTTTTCGTCCCTGAAAAAGATTTGACTGCAGTTGGATCAGAATCGGAAAATCAAAGTCAAATCAAACATATAGGTTAGATTTTAAAGCTCAGAAAAACGCAAAAACCGCGATCATCGATATTGTTGTCCACCTAAATCGATGCCTTAATCTTTACCGGGACAAATAAGATCCGACAATAATATTACTTAGTGGTTTACACAATTAAGACCCGCTTATTTTCAGCTTTTACCGGACCAGACCACCCCAACTTGACTTAAACCTCAAAATTAGCAGAATTAAAACTTTGTTGCTCAATATTTATGAATAGTTAAGAAAATCAAGGGTATTGTTTATCCACCTAAGCTTAAGCATCAAAGTCTACCAAGAAGCCATTAGATACGATTAAGGTTCAATTTATTAATAGCTAGTGTTCCCCACAACATGACATACCCCCGTTATCAAGCAATACCCAAATCCATCACCATAGGTGAGTATGCAAAATTTCATCTGTAGGGCTTACATGTAGCGTGTCCCTTGTGGTCCGTTTCTTAATGGTAATGAGACGCGAGCAAGGGGACCCCATATGGCTAACAGCGTGGATGATCAAGTCTGTAGTGTATTTGTACTTTTGTACTTTTTGTGATCATGTTTATAGACTTATAAGGGTTTGCTCTTTGGCTTTATTTTAAATATCCACAACCCCACTTAGGAATTGTGAATACCCAGATAAATAGATTGCATACAGATCCATGGTCTACGGACCCGAAGCATCCCATCAATACAAGATTTAAGGTTATAAAACCATATGCCAATGAGGTGTAAAACACTAAACTAGCAGTTTAAGATTTACATCACAGGCTACACGGCATACTCTAACGTTAAACCTACCCAAGCATCATATGATAACGTATTCAAATTTTTAAAACTCATGATACTTCCACTTTTTCATACCAAAATTTGAGGCTTGAGTATGGCCCGACCTTTCATTGCTTATTTTCCACGGACAAAACGATTTACCCACAAAAGATTTCCGTTTAACCGTTTTATCAAATTTGCCCTTTCATTTTCAAGACTGAGCCTACCGACACATCTCAAGTTAAGTGCGTTTTCTTTTATTTATCTCATATTATTAGTAGTTTGAAAAACCGATTTCCGATAAATATCATCATCTCCCACTTTAATGCAAAAGAAACTAAAAACAAGGGACATTTTTTTTCATCATACGAAACGAAAAACAAGTGAAAACTTTTTTATTTTTTTAATTTTTTTTCTACAACTAAGTAAAATAAATTCCCATCCCCACACTTAGAACGAAATCGTCCTCGATAAGAACAAGGAAAAAAATAAAATAAAAATAAAACGTAAAGCATAAAATTAAAACTTGAAAGAACAGAAATTAAAATAGAAAACGGGTTACTCCCCTGGTTTAGATGCAGATTCTTCATCAGCCGTGTATGACTCGAACGAACGACCGTATAGCATTTCATTCGCGGCCGCAACCTCGGGTGAACCAGTTCCAAAACGCCATCAGAGCTACCATGCGCATAATAATACCTTTAAAAACTCAAACTCGCTCGCATGTAGCGGCGTACAAAACAGAAAACAAAAACATAAGAAATAAACATATTTTTGTGTTTTTGATTTTTTATTTTTTTTTTGATTTGTTTATTAAATATATATATATTTTTTAAATTTTTAATTAACAAAAATAAAAGAAACAAAACTCTAAATCTCGGGCTGCCTCCAGAGAGCGCTTAGTTTAACGGGTCCTCAGCCTGACCCCAAATCTCAATTTCAATCAGGTGGCTTCTCCTTTATCCGTTTCCCACTCGACCCATTTCATTTTATTCGTTTACTATTAGTTGGGAAAAACTCACCAGAAAAATTTAAAGAGATATTGAAAAACTGAAACGGGTCGGACCACCAAGACTTATACTTACCCGGACAAAACTCTATACGAGTCGTGTAATGAAGTAGGATGTCATCTTTGTTGTGTGTCAACTTTTTATGTTGTTTCGTATGTCGTATCCTCACCTTCAAGTTCATTTGATCCAAGTATTCATGTTCCCTCTTCTGTGGTGTCTCTCTGAAAATTAATCTTTCTATTCCTTCAATGTCACCACCCGGGTTAAATTGCACATCATCTACTTCCATAGAGGTATCCTCCACAAGCTCTTCATTACAACCCTCGATATCCAAGATAACAACATTCGCCTTCTTGACCTCCGTCAAAGTAGATGCAATGATAGCCGGCAGCTTCCTCTCTTCATCTAAAAACGCATACTCAAGGTGGGCAGGCGAATCCTTAATCTCTAAGGAAGAAGGAGGAATCTCGACCGAAGGTCGGTCCATCATATCGTCTCGTACGATCTTAGTAGACACGCCAAATTCAGGGGTATGCGACTCGGTGTCGTCATCTAAGGACTGATTAGTTACGGCAACCATCTCAATCTCTTGAATCTCCCTATCGAGAATCTGGGTGTCGGAGGCAGATCCTCCACAGATTTCGCTGAGAAACTCCCCGACATGCTCCATGATGGTATCAATGAAGTATAAGGAGTCATCAGCAGACTTAGGGTGTTTCATTGACCGTCGAACGTCAAAAGTAACGTTCTCATCCCCAACTCTTAAGATCAACTTACCCTCGAAGACGTCGATCAACGCCTGTGCAGTGGCAAGGAATGGTCGGCCCAAGATAAGTGGGACACTATCATCATCGTTCATGTCCAGGATGACAAAGTCCACCGGGAAGATGAACTTGTCGACACGAACAAGCATGTTCTCGACCACCCCTCGGGGGTATTTCACAGAACGATTAGCAAGCTGGATACTCATACGAGTAGGCCTCGGTTCGCCTAGACCCAACTTGCGATACACAAAATACGGCATGAGATTAATACTGGCACCAAGATCCGCCAGCGCATGAACAACCATATTATCACTCAAGATGCAGGGAATCGTGAAACTCCCAGGATCAGACATCTTTTCTGGTAACTTTCTCTACAAGACTGCAGAGCAACTAGCACTCAGGGGAATGGAGGAGACTTCAGCTAGCTTCTCTTTGTTTGAAAGAATATACTTAAGGAACTTTGCATATTTGGGCATTTGCATGAGTGCCTCAAGGAATGGGACATTAAGATGAAGTTGCCTCAGAAGATCAAGAAATTTGGAGTTCTGCTCCTCGTCTCTATCCCTACGGACTCTCCCGGGATACGGGAGTCTAGGTTTGTAGACTCTCGGTGGTGTGCTGGGTAGTGGCTGGTTCTCGGCCTGTGCTGTACTTCCTGGGTTGTGCCTCTGATGCACCCTGGCCGGTGGAGACTTCAACTAAATCTCCTCGTCTACCTGCTCCTCTACATCTATCGCAGGTTCGTTAACGACTCCTCTCGTCGCTTCCTGAATCACGGGCTCGCTACGTGCCCCTGCACCGCCCCTCGTCTTCATAAACCTACAATTAACATTTAAACTTTGTAAATTATTGCACTTAACCCCCAATACTTTCATAAAATAAACAATTAAGCATAAAAACAATGATAAAATCATAAGGAAAGTAAGTGTGTTTTACTACACATCACTTTTGGTGTTCAGCGTTAACATTCAAACACATCGAACACTTACTTATATACGGAGTCACATCATCCTTCATCGTTGGCCACCAATAATTCTTCTTAAAAATATCTTGGTACATATTTGTCGCGCCCAGATGAATGGAATAGCATGTCTTGTGAGCCTCATCTCAAGTCCTCCACATTCTCTGATCACCTTCATTATCGTTTATCCTTATCATTATCATAAACATTCGACACCTTCACAGCCTCAACAATCATTTCAGGCATTATATCACGCACAACCCGATAAACCTCACCCACAACGGCTTACACCAAGACAAACTTATTCCTCAGGATTATCTTTATCTAACACTGGTGAATCATCCTAACAACTCTAGTCCGTTATGGTTAACCACCACCACGGCTCCCGATATGACCTCCTCTAACTAAACTATGTTTATTCATGCCTTAATCCTACGAAGATAGAATCTTCATGTAATCAACCACAAGTCGTGTTCAGCACATGGAAAATAAGGGTAAACTACTAATAACGTTGATCAAGTGTTATTAATTGTTTTCTTTACCTACCCGTTCTAAATACTTCTTGTTTTTTATTACATTAATATTCTATCCAGCACATCAAAAATTAAGAATGAAAATATCCTAACACACAATGAAATGTAACTGTTACCCCTTGGAGTGCAGCTACCCGCGGTTGGCAATTCTAGTCCCTCTCGTAACTGTTCGAGTCCAAGAACCGAAGGATGCCCGAATCTCTCGAACGTTGGCTCTGATACCAAATTGTAAGACCCCAAAACACAGGAGTCCTACAATTGATAATCATTTCAAACAAACTCAAATTTTAAAAGATAAACCAGTTTTATGTAATTCAAAAATCCAACACAGACTGTTCTTGCAGCGGAAAATTTAATAAAATATCCAAACATAATTCTTAAGACCAGAAAGTAGTTTATGATAGTCTTAATTATTAAAATGGTAAAAAGATTCGACTATAACTGCCTCGAGATCTCGGGTAGTCTTGCGCACCTCCAAGCAGCAACCCCATTCACATTCAACCTGCAATCAATCTAACATACACACAAAGTAAGTTAGAGCTGAGTGAGTTCATGCTTTTATATTTGAAAGATATCAAAGAATGGCCAAAACATTCAACATATGACTTCTATAAAACGAATAAATAAATAAATGATTTTTCCTAAGTTAAGCACGTAACATAGGTCACGTCCTCTCACGTCCAAAACACAAGGTTAAGTACTTGATGTGTGTCTATAGGGTGTTTCTTTATACGAAACTCACAAGTAAGCTTTAAATTTATAAAATGGATTTTCCTAACAAAACTACACACAACCGGCAAGTGTACCGATCGTAAGTAATATAGAACTAAGGAAGTCCGAGTATCGATCACGAGGACATGTGAAACGTCTATGATCACTAACCCTAAACAAGACCTTCCTAAGAATAATATTTTTTAAATGATTTTTAATAATTAAACTACTTGACCTAACTTACTTTAACCAAATTAAAAGACTTAACATAAAAAGACTTAAAGAAACTTTACGAATGAAACCGGCAATGGAGAAAACGTCTACCTAGTTAAGAATCATATTGAAGGTCTAACAAGCTAATGGATTGAATAATCTCACGACACCGGTATCTAAGGATGACCTCTCGGTCTCACTAACCAACCCTAACTTACACTTAATTGATTTTAAGAACAAACCGGGAAACGAATTGCTAAGGTGTCCAAATGTCGACTCTCCTGTCAGACTTACCGACAATTGATCCTAATGGAAATGAATACTACACAACCAAGGATAGAGGAACAGTTTGGTTTAACTTAAAGTAGACCAACTAATCACTCACAAACCCAAACCCAAACCCAACAAGAAACGAACCCGCTCTCGCGCAATCCTAATCCTGACAAGTAAAAGCTATGAGACGACTTTACTTCCTATCACCTCTCGGTCTCTAAGAAGGTGCTTACCCGCTGAATTCAATCAATTAACACACCCAACTAAACCCTACGGTTGTACACCCCGCAAACAATCTCTAAACACAAAGTAAATTGTCAAACAAGCTACAATCAATCAAAACTAATTCAATCAATCAAAGCAAGGGGTTTATGAGTATAATTAATAAACTCACAGCCACTAAACACAACCTAATTCAATATTAAACCAAACTTTCATTAACAAATTAAGTCATGATGATCAAACAATCCATAAAACTCACTAAAACCTAACAATATTCATCAAACATAGGTAGAACTAACAAGTTTAGCCTCTCATGATTTTTAGACAGCATGTATGCATCAATGTAAACACCATATTAATCATCACAAACATCATTAAATTCATTAAACAATAAATCAAGTTCATACACAAACCAATCTTCAATTCAATTGCAAAAGAAATTAACTTTAAAGTTCAAAATCAAAGATTTATGAACACTAACAAGAACACAAGGTTTATGAATGTTATACTCAAGATTAGGGCTGAGATTAGTGATGAATATGAACCCTAGTTACTGTCCACAACCGTCCTTGATTATCTTCTTCTTCCTCCAGCCGCCACTAGCCTCCACAACCCTTTTCTCTTTTCTTTTCTTGGCTGCAGATTGCGATCAGATAGAATGGAGGGGGGGGGTTCGGGTTTTTTTTTCTTGTTTTGTTATATTAATATAATATCATGTAAGGCTTGGTTCTTGTGGGCTTGGGTTGGGCCTTGATTTTAGTCTTCAAAAGTTGATCATAAAAGCCTTTTTTCCCTTCCAAAACCCGTACATTTTCTCTTGTAAAACTCATAACCTAAAACAAGTATTAAGCTTTGTAAGATCATGCAAAAACAAGCCAAAACTATTATTTATTATACGATTAAGCACTTAAAATATGATAAAAACTTGCGGCAAACAAGTGTGTTTTACAACACATCAGTACTCGAATAAACTTCACCCCAAGGACAAATAAACTGTTAGGGGATTTTTAAACATCTATTCGCCCCAAGAACAGTCTTCCTGTCCTGGGACTCCTCACCTTAATCCCCAACCGGGAAATTAAGGAATTTTATACTTCTCTTCGACCCGGTCAGGGCTTAAAAAAACATTCACGTGGTGGCCACACACACATAAATCCAAATAAAACAAACATCAAACATACAAACTTCCAAGCATAGGTAATAAAATTAACATAATATATGCAAAGTCATCCACACGGTTCAAAAGGGTAAAATCATCATAAAGTGTGTATGCTAGCCCAAAACGTAAAACATTTAATAGGGGCGTCATGAAACTCACCTGATATGGTTCACATAAACATCACAATTGGATCCTCTAGCTAACCACTCCTAATCCACAAGCCTGTCAAGTTAACGCACACAACAATCACTAACTTGACTGCAATGACTCGCTTATCCTACGAGACGTCCTAACGTGATTGGATTGACCAAAAGCCACACCCAAAATTCATATCCATCTACATCAGCCCTCAGAGTCCTTAAATTACCCAAAACTCCCTTTCCAATAAATCATCACCAACGGTTCCCAAACTATGTCCGTTTTACGTTAATTGTGTCAAATTCGTGCGTTAACGAACCGATTAACCAACCACCAACCAAACCAGCCCTATTTTGAGAATATTTAACCTTATTATAGCCTAGTCATTAATATTTAACCACCCAAGTTGGTGAGGTCGAAAACTGATCATTTTTCACATTAATTCACAATTAATCGATTTTACGCGCCCTTTCAAACCGATTAAGGAATCATCAACAAAATCAGCCCCTATAACCAAAAAAAATAATTTTCCCACTGTACCTTCACTAACATAACACCCCTAAAACTGATCGGGTTTACCATTCCTTCAAACAATTCCGGAAAGACAACAATTTACGATTTCAACATTCAAGAACCCTAGAAATCGGTTTTATCAATTGACCTATCAAAACAACTCCAATGGTCATCAAACTTTAGTATGATATACTAGACATACCTGGGAATATTTTGACACAAAAACTCCAGTTTTTGACCTCGGGAAGCGTGCCAAATGAATTTAATCCAAATTTGTCCATAGTTCAAGAAACAAATTAATTGTTTATCATAACAACCTAGGTTATGAAATTTAAGATCATGAGAGGTTAGTAGACACCTTGAATGACCTCCAGCAGGTTTTAATTGAATTAAATCGAACAAAATCAAAGGGTTTGGTGGCTTGAGGGGTTGCGGCCAGATTAGGAGGGGGGGGGGGGTTGTGCAATAACTTTCTTTAAGTTTCACTTCTAGCCCTAGCACTTCGTAATTTGATCCATCTTGCTCCCTAACTAAAAGAAGACCTTTTGGACATGCCCATTGGTTCCCGAGCCCTCAAGCAAAACCCGAGAAATTAATTTAACAACTCTACACTCGTGTCGTTCAGTTTACGAGAATTTAGGGGTGTTACACTATATATATATATATATATATATATAATTTATCACGTTATTTATTATATTAAAATATAATATATAAATTCAAGTATTTTATAAAAGAATATAGTTTATACCCATGTAAAACTAAAAATATCGTATATGCCCTTACAAAGTTATTAATATATCATATATACCAAATTCATTAAAAACTTAAAAAATGACCATATTACTCTAGTTGATTATATGCGATAAAAGGTTTAACAATGTAGACCATTCGATGTGATAAATCTTTCAATGGTTTGCAATTTTGAAGAAGTTACGAGAGACAATTTGGTTGTTGTTAAAGGCGAGAAACGTCGATTAAAATTAAAATAATAACATAGGGTATAAACGAATTATCTAATAGAAAGGGATAGAATGGTATATTCATTAAAAATGGGCATATATGAAAGTTAAAACTTTTGAAAATAATGATAAGATGATCATTTATTAAATTATTATTAATTAATAGGGGTATATATGATACTTTAATTGAGTTTATAAGGGCATATATGATATTTTAGTTACTTTGTAAGGGTATATATGATATTTGCAATATTTGTAAGGGTATATATGAAATTAATCCATTATTGATTATCTATTATTAATTATTACAATACTAATTTACATATATCGTTATTAATAGTGTATACACACACACACACATTAACGTATTTTTAGTTTAAAATAAAACTCATTATATAGTCCACCCAAAGTTTTATAAATATTTATTTAAGTATTTTATGTATTTTATATAATTAAATCATGTTATTTACGATAAAACTTTGATAATAAAATAATTAATGAATCTATGTAATATTAACTTTCGTAAGAACACTCGATCATCCAAAATCCCGAACCTCTGTCTAGTTTTAGATTCGTTGTTGAAATCATATTTATTCCGCAATTATTGTTACTTAGGATTTCTCGCTGGTATTTACAATATTTATCTATTATCTAGTTTTCAAAACCGCAACTGTCTAATCCTTGTGTGTATATTAGTTTATGCCTAACTTTCTATTTGATTGCTTGCTCTATTTGAATACCTTTTGGAGAGGTCCAACATATTCTCATTATAGTATGATCATACGACTGTCGTATTAGCTATCATCCACTTCATCTGGCATCGAGCTTACTGGCAACTCATCTTTGATAACCAATGCCTGACGCGTGGCAACGGTTTAGCCCTACCTATATATTTGTGTGATTTGTTCATATGCTATGGTAAAATTGCTTATCTCACAGGAACAATTTGCATCTTTATTTTTTTTCTATATATTATTGTTGTCATGTCTTAAACTGGTGTTTTACTCACTCAACATGTGTTGTTGACAAACCTTCCTATTTTATACGCATATGCAGGTTATTGTTTGAACTAGTTGCAAGATTTGGTGAAGACTTAGTGAAGAATTAAGTTAGAAGAATTATAATCAAGACTTAGATATGTATTCATTGTTTGTTTAATTGAGTTGTACTTTGCATTTGAATTTATTTGGATATTTAATTAAATTAAATACATATTGTCACCTTTAAATTATTGCATGATACTACCTTGAGAGATGTGAGCAAACATCTCATGTCCCGGCATTTCCGCCTTAGGTTAGGTTGTGACATTTCACATTGTGTCATTATTTGAATAATTTATTTATTCTAACCCATGTGCTAAACGGGTAGCTAACCTAGTATTTTTGTGGAAAATTAAAAATTTTATATATCTTCCCATAGCGCTATGCGACGAATTTTTATAGGCCTCGTCGCGATACACGAATACTTATAATTATCCAGAAAAAAATGTTTTTCATCGGGCAACGTGATGGGCTCCTACTAGACCCCGCGATACGCAACGTGTAGGCTACGCACCTATGACACGTAGCCTGCCACGTGGCCTAGCTAGGGCTTACTCGATATAGCCAAAGGCTCGTTGTGCTACACAACGACCTATGTTTGTGCCCGTTGTGATACGCAATTGGACCGAAAATCAGGTATGAAAGGGGAAGAAATCAGCCTTCACTCCTCGTCCTGAAATCTCTTTCTCTCTCAAACTTTCTGTTATATTAAGATTGTTGGTATACTACTCGAGTAGTTGTAACAATACCCACTCTGATCGAAAGAAGCTTTTTATACGCGAATCCAAAAGCTCTGGCTGAATAAGGTAAGACATTCTTCCATCGTGTAAAGCTTCTAGTCTCACGATTATCTTTATACTTATGGGGTTTGTACTAATCCAGATATAACACATTATGCTTAACTTTGGTGCTTAATACCTAGAAGCGCTCTTTAATTGTAAACTTGGAAGGTGAGACATTCGAGTATTTGTACAAATCACATTTGTGTGAGACAACTGGTTTTTCAATATTGTCACAATCACAAATAAGGTCGAGTGACAAGTACTTTTCGGTAATTTGTAAGCAGGCAAATGTAAAAACATATTTATGCTATAACTGTAAAATGTGTCGTTTGTAAATGAATGTATTCACCAGTATTTTCTCCTGATCAAATATTTTTTAACATTTTTAGCTCACTTGTTAGAGATAATAGAATGATGCACGTGGCTTCCAACATAAATAAGTGGCTTGTCACCATAATAGAGAAATACGTTTTGTAAATTAAGGGTTATCCCTATAAAACTTATGTTTGTAAAAAATGGGTTTTATTCCCAGTTGATGATATAAGAATTATGGTGTTTTATGACTATAATCATTTTTTCTAACTACGGTACTGATGAAATATTACACTGCTAAATATTTTAATAATAAACATAGATACCACCACTCAATGTTCACGACTTCTCTCCTAGGGTATAGGGCATGTGGCTATGACAGCTGAAGTCGCATCCGAGAGCCACTGGTATAAGCAATATAAGTATTTTAATAATACCTAATTTAAAATTTAGAGTTAGGAGATAAATGTATTAACCACTATGTTAACCATACGAATAATATTTTTACCACACGTGAATATAAATAAATATGATTTTGCTTTTGAAGTTCGTTGTTTTGTTGTTTTTAATTAACAACATGAGTGAGCTCGTTGAGCCTTCCAAAACAAATCCATTAACACCACGTATATAGTAGTCGGAAAACCTAGTGAACAAAATACAGAGTATTTAGAACCTATGTTATTCCAAACACAACCAAAGAGGATTGAGAAGAGGAAAAAGATATAAAAACTAGCAGAGAGGATTGAGAAGAGGAAAAAGAGAAATAAGAACGGTAGTCACAGCAGCACAACCACCTCAACCAGAACCACCATCAGAACCACAATCCTCTCAACTAGGACCCCTTTCACAAATATAATGCAAAAAAGACTAAACAGATGCTTAGATGAATGTGAAATCTTTCAGCCAATACTAAATGATATACGTGCAAGAAGCTCTAGCAACCTGACCATACCATCTCAAACCCAAGAAAATATACTCCCCCTTAATGACATCATCAAACAAGCTTAATTAGACGAATGGTGGACTAATGACTGACAGTTCCACATGATGATGACAAATCTATATGCGTCAATCCAAGTTGAGACAACTAACTTCCCCAATGACACGGGATATGACAACAAAACTTCGTCACTTTGGGGGAGAGTTGTAGGAAATCGAAAATAAACTGAGGAATATTAGGGAGAATATTACTTGGATATATAAAATCGGGAACTATACATATAAAGACTGCTAACATATATATAATATCTAAATGTTCATTATTGTAATTTCCTTTTTGTAAAAAAAAAAGAGAGTGTGCAATGTATATTAGATGTAAACTATATTGATGCATATATATACATATACATATATATATAGACACACATATATATACATATAATGTCCAAATGTCTAACTTATCGACGATTTTGACATATTCTGGGCCTATGAGTTATTTGTGATTATGTGTTATTAATATCTTGCTTACTTTATTATTAATTACAATATTAATAAATCCTTTCTTGTTTGCAATTCAGGTGTCGAATGAAGTTCTTTCTAACCAAAACAATCAAGAAAACGAGCACAATCCTGAAAATTCCAATCAGTGAAAATCCTTTAAATATGAACTCTATTGAAAATATGATAGCTCATAGAATCCTTGAAGCAATCCCTTTAATTGCTGATGCTATTAAGCAAGTAGTAACTGTAACTAGGGTAAGACAGAGACTACAAACGAAAGTCTAACATTGAGGTTAGTAACAATGTAAATGGAGGAAATAGAAATAAGAATCGATTACCCAAAAAGTCAAAAGTTAACGGGTGTACTTACAAGGATTTCTTGGCATGTAAGCCAACCGAGTTTGAAATGAAGGAGCCATTTCAGAACTATGCTGGTTAGAAAAGACGAAAGCTGTTATAAGAATATGTAAATGTGCTGAAGAAGAGAAAATATTGTTTGCTTCTAACCACGTTACCAATGAAGAATTAGAATGGTAGAATACTGTCCTTCAGGCGAAAGGAAGTGACAAAGTTTATACTATGAGCTGGAGGGAATTCAAAGAAACAATAGAAAGGAATTTTATCCTCCCCATGAAAGAGAAAAGATTGTTACAATGTTCTTAAACCACAAGATGAAGGTGTAAATTGTCATGAGTGTTCAACAAAATTCTTCGAATATGCAAGAATGGTATTGCCTTTGGCCTCGCCTGAATAAGTACTAATTTCTCATTATATTTGGAGATTAGTAAGTGAAATCCGCGATCTGGTAAATTCGGCTAGACCTCAGACTATTGAGGAAACAGTTGAGCTAGCCAATACCATGACAGATGGATTAATCCAAACACATGAAGAGAACAATAAGAAGGATCTAGCCCGGAAAATTTCCCAAGAATTTCGAAAGTAAGGAGTAGGACAATCTTATGCCCAACCTTTCTATAAAATCTGCATAAACAGACATTCAGGAGATGTGCTTTTAGAAAATTATGTATTGCAATTATTGCAAAATGGATTGTCATACGAATGAAGAACGTAGAAGAAAAGAAACCCTTTGTTTTCTACAATTACGGAGAACATGGTCACATCTATCTAGAATTCCCAAAGCTGACAAAGGTGTCTGACAACAAAGCTAAAAATACAAAGATGGACCTAAGAAAAATGCGCGAGTTATTCAGCTTACTGCACATGAAGCAGCAGTGATTCCAGATCTCATTGCGGGTACATTTATTATTAATGACATTTACGTTAAAGTATTATTTGATTCCAGATCAAACCAAAGTTTCATAAAAATGAATTTTTTCCAAACCCTAAATTAACCATCAACCAAACTTAATCAAGTCTGCACGGTAGAAACAACCAACGGAAAGTTCACTCATATTCGTGAAGTACACCAAGAAGAAATTATATACTTATTAAGCCACAAGTTTAAAGTGAATTTACTTCCAATGAAGCTGGTTGGATT
This sequence comes from Bidens hawaiensis, assembly GCF_021521415.1. NCBI lineage: Eukaryota > Viridiplantae > Streptophyta > Magnoliopsida > Asterales > Asteraceae > Bidens > Bidens hawaiensis. The sequence continues at coordinate 43,388 of NW_027496292.1, forward strand.
AGATATTATATTAGGAATGGACTGCTTAGCAGCCAATCATGCTCGAATACTATGTAATAAGAATTATGTTGAGATTCGTACGCTAACAGGAGATATTATTACAATTCAAGGAGACAAAATTTTAAAGCCTACGAACTTCATATCAGTAACGTAAGTGGAAAACTACCTAAGGAAGCAAGGCTTAGTGTATATGATTCATGAAATCGTTAACACCAAAGAAAAGTAGCTAAATGAAATTTCTGTATTATCGGAATATTCTGATGTTTTTCAAGAAGATTTACCTGGACAACCGCCTGATCGTGAAGTAGAATTCATAATTTATGTGATACCGGGTTCAACATCAATTGCTAAAGCACCATATAGATTAGCACCAACAGACATGTCAGAATTAAAAAGGCAATTAGATGAATTTCTAGAAGGGTTTCATACGATCAAGCTCATCACCTTGGGGAGCACCAACACTTTTTGTCAAAAAGAAAGATGGGTCGATGCTTATGTGTATCGATTATGACGAATTGATAAAAGGTCACAATAAAGAATCGGTATCCCTTTCCAAGGATCGATGATCTAGTTGATCAACTTCAAGGGGCTCGATATTTTTCAAAAACCGATTTACGATCAGGATACCATCAATTAAAGTATAAGGAGAATTCAAAAGACTACTTTCAGAACAAGATATGGTCACTACGAGATTACATTTTTGCCATTTGGTCTAACCATTGCACCAACTGCATTCATGGATATGATGAATTGGATATGTAAATCGTATCTGGATAATTTGTAATTGTTTTTATAGACGATATACTTATTTATTAGAAAACTAGTGATGATTATGTTAAACATCTTCATACACTTACACTATTATGAAAAGAGAAGCTTTATGCTATATTCTCAAAGTGTGAGTTTAGGTTACAAGAAGTAGAATTCCTAGGTCACTTTATTAACCATGGAGGTATTCATGTGGACACTGCCAAAATAGAAGCTATCACCAAATGGGAAGTTCCTAAAACTCTTACGGAAATTCAAAGTTTCTTAGGATTAGCATGTATATTTTAGACGTGTTATTCAACATTTTTCCCGAATAGAATTTTCATTAACAAAGTTAACATGTAAGAATGTAAAGTTTGAATGGGGACCCAAGCAAGAAGAAGCTTTTGTAACTTTGAAGCATAAATTAACATATTCCCCAATACTTGCATTACAAGAAGGAAGTGGAGATTTCAAAGTTTGTTCTGATGCTTCCAAATATGGATTCGGATGTGTATTAATGCAACGTGAAAAAGTTATTGCTTATGCATCCAGACAATTAAAGAAGCATGTAGAGAATTACACAACACATGACATAGAATTTGGAGCAATAATTATTGCCCTAAGTATCTGGAGACATTACCTGTACGGCAATAAGTTTAATGTATTCACATATCACAAATGTTTAAAATATATTTTTCAACAAAAGGAGTTCAACATGAGGCAAAGACGCTGGATGGAAATTCCCAGCGACTATGATTGGGAAATCATGTATCGTTAAGGCAAAGCTAATATAGTAGCCGATACATTAAGCAAAAATGATCTTAAGAAACCTAAAAGAGTGCAAGCTATAAGATTAGAACTTCAGATCAATTTAATTAATGAAGTGAAAAATGCTCAGAAACAAGCAATGGAAGAAAATAATATTGCAGATGAGAAAAAGAAATGGTACCATTGATCAATTTCTCAGGGGAAATGAGAATATAGGTACCAATCATGAGAAATCTACGAGAAAGGATTCTCGAAGAATCCCATAAATCCAAGTATATGATGCATACCGGAAAGGATAAAATGTATCAAGATTTAAAGAAAATATATTGGTGGATAAGAATGAAAAAGTATATAACTAATTATGTTTCAAAGTGCGTAACTTGTTCGCAAGTTAAAACTGAAAATTAAAAGTCATCGGGGTTACTTCAACAATTAGAAATGCCAGAATGGAAATGGGAATTAATTACAATGTATTTTGTTACTAAATTATCTACAACAAGAAGAGGTAATGACACAATCTAGATGATTGTGGATAGATTAACAAAGTCAGCTCATTTTATACCAATGAAGGAAACTTTTAAAATGGAGTAATTAACTAAACTGTATGTAGACGAAGTTGTCTCATTACATGGAGTTCCTATCCATTGTATCTGATTGGGATAGTCGTTTTACGTCTTATTTTTGGAAAAAGTTTCCAAATAGCCATGAGAACAAGATTAAACTTGAGCACAATATACAATCACAGACTGATGGTCAAAGAGAAAGGACCATACAGACATTGGAAGGCATGATAAGAGCATGTCTAATAGATTTGGTGGAAACTAGGATGACCATTGGCCACTAATAGATTATCCTATAATAACAGTTCTCATACAAGTGTTAATGTTGCCCCATTTGAAGCACTTTATGGACAGAGGTGCAGAACTCCAGTGTGTTGGGCAGAAGTAGGAGGAAAATAATTACTAGGTCCTAAAATTATACAAGGAACTACTGAAAAGATAAATAAAGTCAAGGAAACATTGAAGACTGCACAAAATTGTCATAAGAGTTACGCAGACCATCGACGCAAACCATCAGAATTTCAAGTTGGAGATTTAGTGCTACTGAAGGTATCTCCATGGAAAGGAGTAATTCGATTCGGCAAAAAAGAAAAGTTGAGTCCAAGGTTTGTTGGATCATTCCAAATTATTAAATTAAGTGGACCAGTAACCTATCAACCAGAATTACCAGAAGAAATGACATGTATACATGATGTATTTCCTGTAAATAATTTAAGGAAATGCTTAGCTGATGAATCATTAAAAGACCTCTTTAAGATATAAAGATAAATGAAAAGTTGAAATTTGTTAAGAAACCTTTACAAATTGAAGATAGAAAGATCAAAAATCTCTAGAATAAAAGAATAGTTCTGGTTAAAGTGAAGTGGGATTCAAAACATGGACTTGAATATACTTGAGAATTAGAATCAGACATAAAACAAAAGTACCCACACTTATTCCAATAGATCTCGTGAAAGACATTCAAAATAAGGTGGGGAGACTATAACAAACCATAAAATAAGAAAAAGGGAAAATGAAGAAATAAAACAAGTGAGTTTTCATCCCACATTGGTGGAGGAAGGAACATGAAATGCTTCCACCTTGGTATAAATAAGAAAGTTAGTTCTTGTCCCACTTCCCTAGATTTCAAAACTTGTAAGCCCGTTATAAAAAATAAAGATCATATGATAATACTCTTATATGACAAGTCAATTTCAATGGTCATAGCGGAAGGTGTTAAGCACCCAAGAGAGCCCTACGCGATGGCCTTTGTTTGTGTCAGTCGCGATACGCGACCAGACCGAAGATTAGCTATATCAGGGGAAGAAATCAGCCTTCACTCATCTTCCCGAAATCTCATTCACTCTCAAACTTTCTGTTATAATAAGAGGGTTTGTATAATACCCGAGTCATTGTAACGATACCTTCTCCGATTGGAAGAAGCTTTTTTGGCAGAAGGTTATTGAAAACCTTCCTTGGGTGGAAGTCTTTTTTTATGGAAGGTTATTGACAACCTTCTTTAGGCGGAGCCCTTTTTAGCGGAATGTTATTGAAAATCTTACTTAGGTGGAGCTCTTTTTCACGGAAGATTATCGAAAACCTTCGTTAGGCTAAGGCCTTTTTGGCGGAAGGTTATTGAAAATTTTTGACATAAATTTATTGAAAACCTTCCTTAGGAGGAGGCCTTTTTGGCAAAAGGTTATTGAAAAGCTTTTTTTTTTAACTGGAGTGTACTTGTATGTTTTAGCAAAAATTCGAATTGTTAGGTAGTTTGCCACGTGGATGCTGGCAGGAAATTTGAAATTAATGTTTGTCAAGATAAGTGTTTGTGGGATGGGACGTGTTGACGACTTTTACGTTTTGCAGGAAACTTTTTCATCTGTGTCAGGCGTGTGGGCGAGAATCCCGGTGACGTGCCCACCTGTAACACACATAACGGTTTTTTCCTTATACATGGTTCCTTTTGATTGGACTAGCAATTTTTCTTCCTCGATCTTCCCCCGTCGTATTTATTCCTATGAGTATATAAGGAGGAGTTGGTCATCACTTATTCCCTATTCCCCGACGATGAGAGATTTCCTGCAAATATTCATCTTCCCTGCCAAAATTTTCCTAAAAGCCTTCGACGTCTACCGATGATGTTTCTTATGGGGCAGAAGAAGACTCTAACTATGGAGTTTGTGGGTTGTTGGATGTCGTGCTACAACTTTGACTTGGTAGTCAATGACTACTGGATTGACCCCCTGTTTGAGCCAGAGTTGCCGACTCGACGATGATGAACGCTCCACCCAGCAAGATTTCGGTTGCCGATCACTCATTCTCTACTGGAGGTTTTTTGATGCTTTGGGTTTCACCTAACCCAAGTGCATCCACACGAAATGTAGCGCCTTCTCCACTTCGAGTTTACCAGTTGCTGGTTGGGGATAACCCCTTCAGCTGACAAGTTTGTAGCGTTCTTCCAGGGGTGGAACTGCCATGGTTGGTACAACTTGTACACCCAATCGGAAGAAAAGGCGATTGCTTCTGAAGTGCGCAAGATCCAGCATAAGTGGAGGCTTGTGTTCTTCTACGGCACTGAGCGTATTGTCCCCATGCGATTCAATTCGCGAAGGGGAATCGGTTACCGGAGCCCAAACAAGTTCTTTATTAAAAAACGAACTCTTATAATACTTTAAAGGGCAACCTTTCCTCGATCCACTGCTACCCTGAGGGGGCACTGTTCTCTTTGGGATGAGTCGCATCTGGGATGATGTGATGAAGGTATCGATTATCGTAAACAGTGGGCAAGGTAAAATTAGCCATTTTCTTGTATTTTTTTTCTTTTCGCATTCTGGTTTGTAATAAACCTTTGTTCTTTTACTTGAAGATGTGGAAAAACCTATATTCTTGTTGCAGCCGTCAACTAAGGGTACAAAGACCTTGTTCCATCGAGCTCTGGGTCCGCGAAAGGAGTTGGTAGGACGGCAGTAACTTTGTTTTTCCCCTCTCCATGGATCAAGCACTACCTGCGATTCTGCCACCACCATCGAGTTTCGACAACCAAGAGAGGGTTAGTTTTCTACTTTATGGATGTTTCTCCTTTATTTTGTAGGTAAATGGTCTCATATTGTTCGCCTTCTTTTTTGCGAGGCTAAGGAGTCCTTGTCGATTGCTTCCTCCACTCCGATTCCCACGATGACTAGAACAGCTGTGTATACGAAGTTACTCCCAATCGCCAACACTTGAACTGTTTGGCAATCAAATTGCCTTTAGTCTTTCATCCTGGAATTGTTGGCGACACAAGGGTGTCCCTACTTTCGCTGGTTGGATCCACAGTGGTCGTGAAGGCGTTCACTGTTCCACACAATGTGGCGTGGGATGATAATGAAGAGGAGGAAAAGGTTCCTCTGTTTAAAAAACCTCGACTTGTCAGTTTCGTTAAGTTACCTGGCTTGGTTAATTCGCTAGGTTGGTTCTTACTTTTCTCTTGCTACCTCTTTATCACGAAAGTTGCTTCTAGATAAAGAGAAACAACCGGAAGAAGGTGCGCATAAAGATTCCACAGAGACAGTTCTTGAGGCACCAGTCTCTTTACCGATGATGTTGAGTGTCGGCGGCTCATCTGAGGCTCTACGAGTTCGCCTATGAAGAAGAGAGGGGTTACCCCATCCGAGGAGGAGACTATAGTTACGACGCAACCCGTGATAGCGAAAGTGGTTATTCCATCTGAGGTCAATTCCACAGTGGACGTATCGCGACCTGTAATGTACGAAACGATTATTCTGCCTGACGTTGAGGCTGAGCAAACGACGGGTACGGGGCCCGACCCTGTCCAGTTTGTTGAGTTTTTGAAGATATCCGGGAAGTCCTTGTCCAAGGCTCTCGTCCTTGATGGAGACAAGCTTGTTCAACTGCCTCCATTTGCAATTGGGAGGATAATAATTTAATGACTTTGGAGGTAAGGTTGGCGCAGGCGGTGGCGACAGTGGTGTGGGCCCAATTGGCGTGAACCCACGTGATTCCATTGAGTCTGATCACGCATATTTGCCTCGATAGAATATTACTCGCGGAAGTGAATTTGAAGACCAAACTGTCTGCTTTGAGTTTTTATAGCTTGCGTCTCAACCTAGAAGCGCGGGGCGTCCAAGTTTCAATCTCGTAATGGTTTGTATTTTAATGTTGTTAATAACACCGTCTGGGGTCTCTTTGGGTTATCAAAACTCATTCGTGATAATCGAGCCTTTTATGCTGAAAAGATTGAGGTTAATTCCTCCTGGAAAGAGATGGAACTTGCAGTTAAGAATGGTGAGGAGGCCTCCTGGAGGGAGGGTCGTGAGGCTGTAGAGCACCGCCATGCTTTGGCTGTTTCTCATGAAAGACAGAGGATAGTAGAGGCCTACTTGGTGGAGTCTGCCTGGGAGCGCACTGAGCGTTACAAGGAGTTTCAGGCCGCGTACAAGAAGCTAACGAGGATCATAAAGAAGCGCGCGCCGGAGCTCAAGCCATGAAGGAGGCTGCCGCCAATCACGAGCTAGAGAACACGGCCCTTACCAATGACCATGACTATCTATTCAAACATGCCATCCGCAAGGGTAATTTCTTTATCGTCGCCTTTCTCTGAGTTTTGTTTATTGCGTAGGTTACCTAGCGCATCATAACTGATGACGCTATGACCAAAAGCGTTGAGTGCCTTGTGACGGCTGCAAAGCAGGTGGGGCCACAAGGAGTGGTTCCATGAGTCGACTAAAAATGTGCAGAACCATATTCCCCTAGAACTCTATGTGCTTCATAATGTTGACATCGACGCGGAATACAAGTCGCAGAGGTAGAATTTGATGCCTTGTCTTTCCCCATTTTGTCTGCCATTGCTCAACATTCCAAAGATGAAGGTCGTGTGCAAAATTTAAGGGAGTTGCTAGAGCCAACAAGGGTAGGCACCTCTTCTACGGATACTGATGGCATTGCAGAGCATGGTCCGCCAAGATTAGTTTGTACATAAGTAAATCAGGATTTATGTAAATATTTGTTTTTCTTTGATATATGTTAGTATCGGTTTCTGTAAATATTATTATCAATGAAATGAAGTTTTTTCATTACATTGTGTATTCTATTTATTATTTTACATTTTTTTAAGTTAACGCAAACTTTGTTATTTCAACTGAGGAGTATCGTTTTCATTTATAACGTTATGGCCCTAGGCCCTCATTTTACAAGGAATGAAATCGATTTACATATAACACCTTCGTAGCTACGTCGCGTTCCAAGTTCAAGAAACATGTGTGCCTTCGATTTTAATTAACGCATAAGCCCCTTTGCCTAGGACTTTTTCAACCTGTGTCAGGTCCCTTTATATGGTCAATTTGGCTCGGATCTTAATCAATCATGTCATAACTCACACAAAATTAATCGTGTTGACAAGAGAGTTAATGACGGGTTGCTATATTTAGAAAGATAACCGTTTGTTAAAGGCGGAATCAATAACAAACATACGGTTGCAATGAATATTCAAAGATGGATGGCACACACAGGATTCACTCAAAAGATTTCCATTTATATAATGTTAATCATACAAACGGTGTGACATTCATGACAAAACGAGGTACACTATATTCATTACGTAACAAGTAAACGATAAATCGGTTAATTCGTAGTGCTTAAACGAGTAACCGACCGATACTAACTATGACTCGTATACATACTGAGGGGTCATATACGAGTTATATATATGTTATAAAGGCTAACATATTGATATTTAGGCCTCGGTACGTTTAAAACTCTTTAAACGAAAAAAGGTTTCGTTTATCGATACGCTATAAGCTTAAACGCAATCGTTAATATCAAAACAAGCATTGTATCATCCGTTAAGCCGAAAAAGATTTATAAAACACTTATATGACATGTTCTAAGCAATCCGTGAAAATATTTTGGAATTTTACAACGAGTCAGTATGTTTTTCTTATTTTACAAAAATAAGCTGAAAAACACTCGTTTTTACGTTATTTCTCACACCCGAATTAATTTTCTTGCGAAAAACCGGACCCGAACTAAATTTAAAGTGGGCTTTTCATGTTTGGGCTTGTATGTATAGTTTAATGGGCCAAAACAGCCCATTAAGGGCCTCTAAGAAGCTCCGATCGGCAGCCTTTACCCCACATGTTTTTTTTTTATAAAGCTTACTCCATAAGCTTTGTTATTCAATACAACCTACAACATATTTTGAAGTCCAGCAGCTCTAACCTCTGTTCTCTCAACTCCCTTTCAAAAACCCTAAGGTAAGATCAAAGTTTATAAAGATTTAATCAAGTTTGATGCATATAATTAACATATAAACATGTTTTAGTTAGTTTTAAATATGTTTAACCATCCAAAAACCCTAAAAATCAAGTAAAATTATGTTTTGATGTTAAACATGTTTACAAACCAGGAACATATACTTTTTTGGTCAAAAAACGCGGATTAGAACATGAATACAACGTTTTTACGGTTAGAAAGTTCGGTTTGAACCCAAAACCGAAACCCTAATTATCAAGGCTGTTACATGGATGATTTATGCTTGGTTTGATGTTATATGATATGCAGATATACTGAGTTTGCAACCCGAGACCCGGAAAGTCGTTTAAGCTAGCAAAATTCATCAAAAACCGACAAGGTAAACCCGTAACACTCGTTTAGGGGCTGTTTAGTATTAGGTTGTGACGTGCTTGTTTTTAGCTTGCGAAAACTTGCAGGGACATTAGGGATCATATAAATGAGTCCCTGTTCAAATTTGGTAATTTTTCGATAAACGGAGAATATTTGGTGAATTTATTTCCGTTTATGAGCGTTTATTTGGGAAAAATAGCTAAACATAATGAAAATTCTGAAACTTGGTTTTGGAGTTTGATATGGGATGGTAAGATCACTGGTAAAGTTTGGGAATCATTGGAAATGCCTAAGTATGGTTTGTGCAATCATGGTTTAACCGAATTTTAACAGCCGAAAAACGCACAAAAAGGCATTTTGTCAAAAGAGTTAGGTTCTGGAAATTTTGAAGGGGCTATGTAATGACATTGAGGCCATTGGTAAAAATTATTAGATTTTTCGGAGGTCGTTTGATATAAACGGGCCATTTATTACATGATTATAACCTATTAAATGAATTTTTATAAATAAATAAATAATCATAAAATTTCTGGAAATATTTTTATAAAATTCTCCATGTCTTAATGTATTTTTACAAAAATTTACATAATTTATATATAATTACATATTTAGTTATGATTTATCAAAGATTTAAATTATAAGTGTTTTAACGAAACCGACAGTTTTTGTGTTTAACGGACTGACTGGTATGTCAAAATTTCAAAAGTGGTCAAATATCATATTTTTGAATGATTTTGATAAAAACGAACTTTTTACGAGAATTCCGGACAATTCGGGTGGATTGTACGCGTTTTGTATAATCAAACCCGTATGAAAACGGAAACGAACCCTGCAATCAAACCAGACACCGAAACCTTAAAATTCTTTCATAAATCAAATCATTTTATCAATCAATATATTTACTTAAGTTTTATATGATCTTACCTAATCCCAAAACGTATAAACAATCAACTGAGCTAGGCTCGGAAAACGGTGAAACTGAGCCAAATCCAGTTTTAAACATTTCATAGTATACAACGTCACAATCTAAGACTATGGTCATGTTCTGGACCTAACAGCTATACCCAGATTATCTATACAGCCCGACTTAGCTTGAACACTGTACTAGTATTAACGATACGGTACCGTTTATAGGAATCAGGCTATAAACGAGGCATCTGACTTATTGATACGTAATTTCTGTGCGAACTACGATAAGGTGAGTTTCACGACCCCCACTTTCTAAACTGTTTTACGAACTTTTGGGGTGGAAAGCATGTTTATACACGTTATTGATCTGAAAACGATTCGGGACATAAAATATCTGAACAATTATATATGAAAAGTCCCTACAAACATAATGATTGACTACGTGCTGATGGAAGATGATTATTATCGTTGATTGATATATTAAGTGGAGATAATACGAATTTGCAAAACATAATGAAATTACACGTGACAGCAGGTTTATACAAACATGTTATGTAATGTTAAACATAACTAATTTTGGAGATAACGTGGTCTATGATGATTATGGGGCTATTGTGGGCGGAAGGGGGGCCACAATAGTAATAAACTAAAGTTGAGTATGGCTTATGAGCCAAGTTCTGCTGCAACTTATAAACTAAAGTTGAGTATGGCCTATGAGCCAAGTTCTGCTGCAACTTATAAACTAAAGTTGAGTATGGCCTAAGAGCCAAGTTCTGCTGCAACTTATAAACTAAAGTTGAGTATGGCCTACGAGCCAAGTTCTGCTGCAACTTATAAACTAAAGTTGAGTATGGCCTACGAGCCAAGTTCTGCTGCAACTTATAAACTAAAGTTGAGTATGGCCTACGAGCCAAGTTCTGCTGCAACTTATTAAACGAACTAACTTGATTATGACATGAATGTTAAGAAAATAATGTGATTATGCGTATTGAGGGCGGATGGGGAGCCACAGTAATTGGTGATACGTGATAAATACTATATGTGCATATGTGTCTATATACATGCTACGTGATTAGACGTAGGAAATACTATGTGTAGAATATATTAATTAATTGTTTGTACACTATATAATGTTTGAGTTTACGTGGAATCATCGTGGGTGGAAGGGGGGGACCACAGTGGTTGATGTTAACACGGAACCGTTGTGGGCGGAAGGGGAGCCACAGTGGTTGGTTAAACACGAAAATTGGAAACAGGTAGTACGAACAAACAATCACGATTTTACTGAAATTTCGGAATTATATTATAAACTTACTTGTGTGCATATACACACACAAGGATATGGCTGTAAATATTCATACAAACGTAAATGCATATTTTTACGTACGCGCGTACATACAAACTATGACTGTGTGGTACGCAGAACTGATTTCGTTAAACTTATAAAACTCACCAACTATTCGTAGTTGACCTATTTTAACATGCTTTTCAGGTAATCAGATATGAGAAGTAATTTTCTGTGCGTTACGTGTCTGATTGGGGATTGCTGTTATGGGCATTTGAGTTAGAAGTAAAGTAATTGAAGAACCGGTTTGATTGTATCACTTAGTTTGTAAAAGACGTTAGAACGATATAATATATTGTAAATTAGTTAGTAATGTTTCTTTATGAACAATGTATTTGATACCAGTTTTATCTGTTGCATTTCCGTTTTACGCTTCCGCAATTCGCTTAACGGGGTGTGACAGAAGTTGGTATCAGAGCCATTGGTTATAAAGGATTAGGTTATCCCTTAGGATACCTATAATATAACCTTAGGCTCGATTATCACTGGGAAACTTATTAATGAGTAACGATAGATACTGATGGATGCCGGGATGAACTCGTAGGGCAAGTGAGTTATTATGGTCCGGAACGTAATAACAGACTTGCTTGTACGAGGGAATTCGGGGTGAAGTCGCGGAACATATTGATAGGTAAAAATGGCAACATACGTGCATAAAGGTGACGTGAAGTATATATGAAATGTGCATACGTGCTTATCTGAGATGAGATATAGGGATACGTGTGCGTACGGTACTACCGATGATATTGAATCTTATTGTAACAAATATTATATTCGGTTATAATTAATATTAATTCATATTATGATTAAAATTATATCGTATCAAAATTTATATTATACCTGTTCGTAACAAATAAAATATTTAACTTCGGTATTAATTAATAATATTCTTTACGATGATCTAAGCTACCGAAAAACGTTTCTTCTGATTAACGATTGCACCGAAAGATGTCGAGATCGGGTAGCTTTACGACAGATAAAGAACCGGTGTTTCCTGTAAACAAGAATACGAGAACGCTTAACCGACTTCAAACTAAATCTGGTGATATGACGAAACCACTAAGGAACCTAATATACAAGGCCCGGGAATGAATCACGAGAGGCGTGTCCTACAGATAATAATTTCAAGAATATATATATATACACATATAATACCTCTCAGCTTGGGTCTAACCTTTATTTCATGTACTCGTTTCTTTGACACTAAACTAAACTATTTTCTGGTCATCCTTCGATTCCTGTTGTTTGAAAAACAAACACCATCCCGGGGGAAATACTTAGTGATGAATTCAACTTATTGAATTATAAATATAATAACTACTTTATTGATTCCCCAATTCTATAAACAGACCGTGACTACCAGTACAGATAATATACTAATGATATTTCAAAAAGAAATATTAACAATAATAATTTCCTTTACAATTTACCAGTACAACTAACTCTGATGAACCTCCTTAACTAGCAAACTCTTTGAACCATCTATGAATAAGAACATCCAACCTCTCCTATATTTTTCCTATTCCAATTGGTTACTGTAGGAGAGAAATCTCATGCTCACGAAATGATGACGTGTCCCGACTGGAATGAAACCTAATTACCTCCAACCAGCAAACTATTACTTTTATTAAGTCCGACATGCCTACGAATACAGAATGACCTGACGAAAGAATATATTTTACAATATTAGTTAACAACATTTAGAAGTCAGGTGAAATATATACGTGCATTCTTACTGTAACATACTGATTAAACTCGTAGCAAGCAAATATCTACCTACGGGAGAGACCGAACAAAAACAGCTTCCCAATAATGGAATCATATCGGAACAATTGTCGTACAAGTTGTGAATTATTTATAATTGTTATAACGCGTGCTTTGATAGATAAGGATAATACGGTATTGTCGCGTATAGTTTCTGATATTCCATACAAGCATATGGTGGTGTGCTATGCTAATATGGAGGACGATTTGGGCATTTTTAATACAAACATTGACCCCTATTGGGTTAAAATTTCTTGTCATGAGATGACAACTTTTAATATATATGCAAACTTTGGTGTTTGCTAGGCTAATTTTATATACTATCCTTAGTATTCAGACTCGAGAACAAACCTGTGTGATACATACGTGTTAATTGAAATACCTGATTACTTGTTATTGTAATTCCTTTTTGTGATCATTAGCGTATGTGAATTGTGTTAATCGTGAGATAACTGGTTTTTATATTAGAATGGCCCCGAAGAAAGTAAACATGTTGTCTGAGGCGGATATAGCCGAGATGATCGCTCGACAACTACAAACAGTACTTCCGACAATAGCAGCACAATTCGCTGCTGGTATCCATACAACTATGAATACAAATCAAGTGCCGAACGCTAACGCGGCTGTAAATACTAATCCCTCGACAAATACTAATACAACCACAAATGCTCCCCCGAAAAATACTGATACTATCACAACTAATACTTCCCCGTTGAATACCAATATTACTTTCAATAATGATAATCTCCTACCAAACTTGAACAATAGTTGTAACAATCAAAATCCCCCGCAACACGGATATCAACTTAAGAACTTCATGCTATGTAAACCTATGGAATTTAGTGGTACTGAAGGACCAAATGGACTGGTAAAGTGGATCGAAAAGACTGAATATATCATTAATATCACTAACTGTCCACCAGCTTGTATTGTCAAATTTGCTACTTCTACGTTTGTAGACCACGCGCTAATGTGGTGGAATACTGTTGTGCAAATTCAAGGACAAGAGGCAACCAATCGTATGTCTTGGACAGAACTTAAAAATCTTATGATAAAACGCTTTTGTCCGAGAAACGAAATTCAGAAATTAGAGAAAAAACTTTGGAATCTAGAAATGAAGGGTGCAGATCACTTGGAGTATACCCATCGCTTTAACGAACTGGCTCGTCTAGTCCCATGGTTAGTTACTCCAGAATCTAAACGTACTGAATGCTACATTTGGGGTTTAGCCCCCGAAGTCAGGAGTTTGGTTAATTCAACTGGCCCTGTAACTTTCGAAAATGCCGTGTTACAAGCCGGCATTGTAACTTCTGATTTGATTAGAATGGTTCATTAAGAATGCCCGGGGAATCATCTGGTACAAAACGAACCAATTATGGAGCGGGAATACAAGAAAGACAACGGAATAAATGCGTGCGCCTTGCAATACAAAATTACGCTATGATCAGTTCCGATATGAAGCAAAATAAGTATAACGGGCTTTTGCCTAGATGTGGAAAATGTGGTTATCATCATGTTGGTGAATGTCGGACCAATGTGTGCACAAATGTGGGAAGGTGGGACACTATGCCCGAAATTGTAGAACCGTCATGAATACTATAAATCCACCAACCCAACTCCAGGACTCACAACTACCCCAACCGCAACCAACACGACAACAACCAGTCTACCAAAACCAACCCATAATAAACCGTAATGCCTGTTATGAGTGTGGTAGTATGGAGCACATCAAAAAAGACTGCCCTAGATTGAACCCAATTGCGATGGAAAGACAAAGGCAAGGACCGACATCGACGTCCAACTCGACTAGGGTCAAGTATTGTGAATAAACCGGATAGAACAAATGTAGTAACAGGTACGTTCTTAGTAATGCCTAATATACTTTAGTTTATTTATTATGGACACTGATAGACGTTTCGTTCCTACAAGTTATTACCTTGGAAAATATACTGTCTAGTAAAATAGCAATTCTGTATACTATAGAAACCACCAAAAGTAAGACTATAAATACTAACCATATTACTCGAAAAACTACCCTCTTAACCTAAATAACTAGCTATTCCCTATCAATGCACTCCCGGTGAAAGTGAGGAGTCATTGTGTAATAGTCAGTATGGACTAGTTAATTGAGTTCAAATGAAGGTTATATAAAGAAATAAAACTGTTATACTACCTCTTCTAGATAAAGGAGTGACCCGGTACACGGAACAAAACCTAGTACCCCAATGACGAAACACGGATGAGGAAATCTACACTACCGTAACCGAAACTTGAACTTTAAACTTTTATAGCAAACTGAGTGATGAACAAGGAAAAGCCAGGCCAAATGTGCGGATAAACTGAGTAATAGTATATAGATGCAAGCGAAATATATGAAGGAATCATAGGCACATATGTTGTAAAGTGTGCACTATTATAAGTTAATGGGGAATACAAAAGATCCTCGGAGATGCTACAACAATTCGAGATACCCCATTGGAAGTGGGAAACAAACTACAATGGATCTCTTAACACATATTCCCAAAACATCCCGAGAAAGCAATACCAGCTAAATAATAGTTTCTTGACTAATCCACTCCGAATACTTTCTTCCGAATGGTAACAACTATCCAACTGAAAAAGCCTTAACAAAACCTTACTCTTGGAGAACTGGGTATGAAATTTTAGATCCCTAATTGGCCTAAGCTCAATCTATAATCCTCTATAAAACAATCAAATCAAATAAACTATTCAAACATTAGAGGAGAGTAAGACCGGTAATGTCAATCCTCGTACATTAACAATCATCGTAATATTATGTAAACGCCTATATACTATATTATACGAGCAAGAATGTAACTCGCCATCTTATTGAAATTGAAAAATTGGCGACATCCAAAATACAAAATCCGATTCGATTTCGATAACTATAAATAAAGCTCGTAATATTAATAACAAACCGAAGGCCGCCTAAGGCTAACAAGAGGGCTATACTGAGAAATACGAGAAGTTATCAAATTTTGAAAGTTGTTAGTTGAGTTGAGGAAAACGATGAGTTGATTCTAAAATACATGGAACTGTACAAAATTGCCTCGAACCGTAACGTATTAAGCAAAATTATCTCATTCCCATTATATATATATATATATATATCGAATCAAAATGAGTGCCTTACTGACATGGCGGAATTAGTACTATTTAAAAACTTTTATACAGCTAAACTCTATAAAGAGACTCATGGAAATACTGAGTGGAGAAAATCAAACAGTTGTGACACAATAAAATCTTATTGAATAAAATCCAGTGAAATCCACAACGGGGAATCAAACGTGTTCGGAAACAGAAAAACGAATTCCAAAATAAATGATTATAAAATTTTCCCTAAAAAAAAAGAGCATATTTGGCATATTGAATTTCGGGGACGAAATTTCTTAACGGGGGGAGAATGTGACATTCATGACAAAACGAGGTACACTATATTCATTACGTAACAAGTAAACGATAAATCGGTTAATTCGTAGTGCTTAAACGAGTAACCGTCCGATACTAACTATGACTCGTATAGATACTGAGGGGTCATATACGAGTTATATATATGTTATAGAGGCTAACATATTGATATTTAGGCCTCGGTACGTTTAAAACTCTTTAAACGAAAAAAGGTTTCGTTTATCGATACGCTATAAGCTTAAACGCAATCGTTAATATCAAAACAAGCATTGTAGCATCCGTTAAGCCGAAAAAGATTTATAAAACACTTATATGACATGTTCTAAGCAATCCGTGAAAATATTTTGGAATTTTACAACGAGTCAGTACATTTTTCTTATTTTACAAAAATAAGCTGAAAAACACTCGTTTTTACGTTATTTCTCACACCCGAATTAATTTTGTTGCGAAAAACCGGACCCGAACTAAATTTGAAGTGGGCTTTTCATGTTTGGGCTTGTATGTATAGTTTAATGGGCCAAAACAGCCCATTAAGGGCCTCTAAGAAGCTCCGATCGGCAGCCTTTACCCCACATGTTTTTTTTTTTATAAAGCTTACTCCATAAGCTTTGTTATTCAATACAACCTACAACATATTTTGAAGTCCAGCAGCTCTAACCTCTGTTCTCTCAACTCCCTTTCAAAAACCCTAAGGTAAGATCAAAGTTTATAAAGATTTAATCAAGTTTGATGCATATAATTAACATATAAACATGTTTTAGTTAGTTTTAAATATGTTTAACCATCCAAAAACCCTAAAAATCAAGTAAAATTATGTTTTAATGTTAAACATGTTTACAAACCAGGAACATATACTTTTTTGGTCAAAAACGCGGATTAGAACATGAATACAACGTTTTTACGGTTAGAAAGGTCGGTTTGAACCCAAAACCGAAACCCTAATTATCAAGGCTGTTACATGGATGATTTATGCTTGGTTTGATGTTATATGATATGTAGATATACTGAGTTTGCAACCCGAGACCCGGAAAGTCGTTTAAGCTAGCAAAATTCATCAAAAACCGACAAGGTAAACCCGTAACACTCGTTTAGGGGCTGTTTAGTATTAGGTTGTGACGTGCTTGTTGTTAGCTTTTGAAAACTTGCAAGGACATTAGGGATCATATAAATGAGTCCCTGTTCAAATTTGGTAATTTTTCGATAAACGGAGAATATTTGGTGAATTTATTTCCGTTTATGAGCGTTTATTTGGGAAAAATAGCTAAACATATTGAAAAATTCTGAAACTTTGTTTTGGAGTTTGATATGGGATGGTAAGATCACTGGTAAAGTTTGGGAATCATTGGAAATGCCTAAGTATGGTTTGTGCAATCATGGTTTAACCGAATTTTAACAGCCGAAAAACGCACAAAAAGGCATTTTGTCAAAAGAGTTAGGTTCTGGAAATTTTGCAGGGGCTATGTAATGACATTGAGGCCATGGGTAAAAATTATTGGATTTTTCGGAGGTCGTTTGATATAAACGGGCCATTTATTACATGATTATAACCTATTAAATGAATTTTTATAAATAAATAAATAATCATAAAATTTCTGGAAATATTTTTATAAAATTCTCCATGTCTTAATGTATTTTTACAAAAATTTACATAATTTATATATAATTACATATTTAGTTATGATTTATCAAAGATTTAAATTATAAGTGTTTCAACGAAACCGACAGTTTTGTGTTTAACGGACTGACTGGTATGTCAAAATTTCAAAAGTGGTCAAATATCATATTTTTGAATGATATTGATAAAAACGAACTTTTTACGAGAATTCCGGACAATTCGGGTGGATTGTACGCGTTTTGTATAATCAAACCCGTATGAAAACGGAAACGAACCCTGCAATCAAACCAGACACCGAAACCTTAAAATTCTTTCATAAATCAAATCATTTTATCAATCAATATATTTACTTAAGTTTTATATGATCTTACCTAATCCCAAAACGTATAAACAATCAACTGAGCTAGGCTCGGAAAACGGTGAAACTGAGCCAAATCCAGTTTTAAACATTTCATAGTATACAACGTCACAATCTAAGACTATGGTCATGTTCTGGACCTAACAGCTATACCCAGATTATCTATACAGCCTGACTTAGCTTGAACACTGTACTAGTATTAACGATACGGTACCGTTTATAGGAATCAGGCTATAAACGAGGCATCTGACTTATTGATACGTAATTTCTGTGCGAACTACGATAAGGTGAGTTTCACGACCCCCACTTTCTAAACTGTTTTACGAACTTTTGGGGTGGAAAGCATGTTTATACACGTTATTGATCTGAAAACGATTCGGGACATAAAATATCTGAACAATTATATATGAAAAGTCCCTACAAACATAATGATTGACTACGTACTGATGGAAGATGATTATTATCGTTGATTGATATATTAAGTGGAGATAATACGAATTTGCAAAACATAATGAAATTACACGTGACAGCAGGTTTATACAAACATGTTATGTAATGTTAAACATAACTAATTTTGGAGATAACGTGGTCTATGATGATTATGGGGCTATTGTGGGCGGAAGAGGGGCCACAATAGTAATAAACTAAAGTTGAGTATGGCTTATGAGCCAAGTTCTGCTGCAACTTATAAACTAAAGTTGAGTATGGCCTACGAGCCAAGTTCTGCTGCAACTTATAAACTAAAGTTGAGTATGGCCTACGAGCCAAGTTCTGCTGCAACTTATAAACTAAAGTTGAGTATGGCCTACGAGCCAAGTTCTGCTGCAACTTATAAACTAAAGTTGAGTATGGCCTACGAGCCAAGTTCTGCTGCAACTTATTAAACGAACTAACTTGATTATGACATGAATGTTAAGAAAATAATGTGATTATGCGTATTGAGGGCGGATGGGGAGCCACAGTAATTGGTGATACGTGATAAATACTATATGTGCATATGTGTCTATATACATGCTACGTGATTAGACGTAGGAAATACTATGTGTAGAATATATTAATTAATTGTGTGTACACTATATAATGTTTGAGTTTACGTGGAATCATCGTGGGTGGAAGGGGGGACCACAGTGGTTGATGTTAACACGGAACCGTTGTGGGCGGAAGGGGAGCCACAGTGGTTGGTTAAACACGAAAATTGGAAACAGGTAGTACGAACAAACAATCACGATTTTACTGAAATTTCGGAATTATATTATAAACTTACTTGTGTGCATATACACACACAAGGATATGGCTGTAAATATTCATACAAACGTAAATGCATATTTTTACGTACGCGCGTACATACAAACTATGACTGTGTGGTACGCAGAACTGATTTCGTTAAACTTATAAAACTCACCAACTATTCGTAGTTGACCTATTTTAACATGCTTTTCAGGTAATCAGATATGAGAAGTAATTTTCTGTGCGTTACGTGTCTGATTGGGGATTGCTGTTATGGGCATTTGAGTTAGAAGTAAAGTAATTGAAGAACCGGTTTGATTGTATCACTTAGTTTGTAAAAGACGTTAGAACGATATAATATATTGTAAATTAGTTAGTAATGTTTCTTTATGAACAATGTATTTGATACCAGTTTTATCTGTTGCATTTCCGTTTTACGCTTCCGCAATTCGCTTAACGGGGTGTGACAAACGGGGTAATCGATTTAGGGTTTTATAAGGAATCCTAGGACAGCCGGCACACACAAAATATTCTCAATTAATGTGTCGGTCTTATCCGTATCATGTGTCCATCTGCCTCTTGCGCCCCCTGGCGGCGTGCCCTAAATATTCTCTTTATAGGCCTGCCAACCTAGGACAGCTGTCATTCCTTCTAGAAACACTATCCGATAATACATATTCAAATTATATATTCAAAAATAAAACTAAGTGTAAAACAAGTCTTCCGGGTAGGCTTTTCATTAATCTTCAGTCTCCGAGTACGCAGTGTACTCGGCCTTCCTTCAGACTTGGTAAACATAGAAGTGTACTCGGGATCAGTTTTCGAGTAGACTTTACTTAAAGAATATTTTACCAAGTAAAATATTCACCGAGTAGACTTCAATCTTCTTGAACTTATCAAACTTTGCCCGACAAATCCTTACGAGCAACCTTGTTCTTCTATGGTCCTGTTCGGCTCATTGTCATTGACTAACTTGTTGATAAGGCGTACTCGGGAGTACATACCTTACTTGAGCAGAACCTTACTCGATATAACTTAGAGATATTCCATTAACTCATCAAGTATACTCGGACCATAATTATTAAAGAATACCTTCCCCGGTCTTCCAATTACTTGGCTTTTTGGACTTGGTTAACCAGACCTTACTCGGATGAGTAAAATACTTGGTCTTGAAGAACAACCCTGCTTGACAAAGTGAACCTTGCTCGGAGATGCCAAATCAGTGATCCTTACTCGGGAAATCACTAAAAAGCATACCTTGCTCGGATATCCACTTAAGAAGACTATTTGAAGTAAACCTTGCCCGGAAGGCAAAATCTCGTACTCGGCTAAGTAAAAGCTTGCTCGGAGTTCCAAGATGTGCTCGGATTCAATACTTAGCAGTTTCTGAGGAGGTTGAGAAGATTCAAATCTTTCATATTCTTCGTTTAGGTCAAATCTCCTCATTTAGGTCAAATTCTTGACCCAACAATCTCCCCCTAGATTGGAACACCTCAGCTGACCCAAAACACTCTATGGTTACTTACACTTAGCAAAAATACACATCAAATTAAGAGTCAAATTTCATAATTAAATTACATAAGCAAAATTACATAAGCAAAAGTTGTCCGAAGACATTACATAGCAAAGCCTATTCTATCTATTTTGTCTTTTCCTTTCGTTGTAGGCTGCTTGTCTTCTCAGCTGGATTATAGATGCAGCTCTTTCTCTGAAGATATTGAGCACTTGGTAGTGAGTGTGTCCTTCTGGTATCACCAAGTCTCTTATATCTGCAAGATCATCATTGTGTAAGCATGTCAGATCTGCATCCTTCTTGATTGTCTCCAAAGCTTTTCCATCAGAGTTCCTCAGCACATAGTAACCAGTGTCTTCTTTGTATTCCACTTCAGTAATGACACCGTTCTTCTGCACTGTATAGTTTGGCCTACTCATTCTTCTTCCCAAGCTTATACACGTATCCATGTTGGACAGTGGATTCTGATCTCGGACACTTATTTGGTAGTTCAGTTCAGCCCTGTCCATTCTCTTCAGCTTCTCTGACCTTTTTGATCTGTGAAGTTAAATCATTCTCCAACTTCTCTTTTCCTTTAAAAACTTGAATCCCTTATCAGCTTCTTCATGTAGGTACTTTGATAAGTCATTCATCTGTCTTCCTGCTGATCTGTCCCTGTTTCTGTAGTCATACAAGTGAAGTGTGGCCATTCTTCTTAATTGATCTTCATTATACTCACGGAAGTCACTTCTGACCACAATCTCTCTTAGCAGTCTGCTCTCCATAATCACTTTGAGACAGTCAGTAACAGAATCATAGTAAAGCTCTCTTGGTAGATCCACATCCGACTGTGGTCCATATGATCTTTGTTGCGTAGAGCCACTTGATTCTCCTCTTCCTCTTTGGCCTCTTCCTCTAGGAAATCTTTGATGGAATGGAGGTCTGAATGGAATTGATTTCTCGGGCTTTTGAGGTCCCAAGTTGAATGTCTTCACATATATAGGTTCCACCATCTTAGTAGGAAGGTTGGCTATCTCCACAATGTCATGTCCTGCTGCCTCCAGTTCAATTAACATTATTATCATTCCTGGAGTTCTTGCCAGTCCAGCAGGTACAAATCTGCCATCAGCATAATATCTGGGATTCTCTCCTTCTCTCAAAGCCTTTTCCCACTCATCTTTCTGAAGGTAGAAAAGAGTTTTCAAATCCTCTTTTTCTAGCACATTAAAATCTTCTTCAGACATCCCTCTCTTGTTCATCATTATATTCCTTAGGATGTTGATCATTTCTTCATTATCCCAAGGCATGAATGGTTCATCTTCTGTTTCAGGTTTCACTTCTTCATGGTCAATAGGGATTTCAACATTTTTGACTTTCTTCTTTTCTTTTTCCCTTATTGTTTGAATTCTTCTTTTCTTCCTTGGTGGCTCAATAGTTGTTTCAGTTTGAATTGTGCTTTCAGCTTGGACCATTGTAGATTTTTCTTTTCTTTTCCTTCTATTATACTGATCCACAACTGTCTTTTTATCCAAGTTCTTCACAATTTCGGGCTTCATGCCTTTCTCCAACAAATATCAACACATTCCATTGAATTTTCTTTTCAGCTCTTTTAACTCAATTTCCTCATTTTCTTTAACACATCTTTCCACCACTTTCTCTCTTTCACTAATGTATAACTCTTGTAGTTCAGCAAAAGAGAAATGTGCCAAATCTTTCTCAGAGTAACCATGTCTTCTCAAATAATCTTTGTATTTCTTGGCATCTTTGTTCTTTTGTTCCATCAGTCTTTTGGCTTCAGACATACTCAGCTTAATGTTTGCCCTATGAACATCAGTCATTTCAACTTGTGGGGACATAACATTAGCAGTTGTACCAATTTTCCCTTCATCATTCTCAGGTTTATCATTATTGTCATCATCAGAGTTCTCAGAGTCATCCTATTATTCTGTCAGCTCATTCATTGCATCTATCTTTGGTTCATCAGGAGCTGGATGATCTGCTTCATCTCTAGTTGTTACATCAGGGACACCTTGCATATGTTCATCAGGTCTTAGACTTTGCAAAGGTGTAGCCCTAATAGGACTTTGTTTAACTGTTCTTTTTCTTCTCTCATAAGTCTTTTCAAATCTTCTTTCTGGCCAGTTATCAGTAGGGTTCTTTCTTAAATCCTCTTTTACCTGTTCAGCCCATTTCTTGGCAGCCATAGAGGCAATTGACTCACCAATTTCCTCTTCAGGAATCATACCCGTATTCACATTGGCTGGTTCAGCAGTTTCAGATGTTTGACTTTGGGATTGAAACATGCTTACTACCAAAGCCAAAGAGTTGTCCACTTCCTCAACCCTGCTCATTTTGATCAGTTCTTCTATAACTTCTTGTTCAGCCTCATCTTCAGTCAATTCTTTTTCAATGTTGGCTTGTCTGATCAGATTTTCTTGCTCTGCTATTTCTTCTGGAGTCAGTGATAGGGCTATTTTCACCCTCTCCAAAGTTTCTTTGATTATTCTTTCTTGCTCTTCAAGAGCAGCATCAGCAGCATCATCTTTAAAAGTTACATCTTTCTCAGCATACATAACTGGTTCTTCCTCTATTGCTATTCCTTTACCCTTTTCTTTCCTCCTTCTCAACTGCTCTTCATCTTCTTCTTCATTAAAAGTTTCATACTCATCAATTTCTTTGAGCAGTTGATCTAGTTCAGAATCATGCTCTACCCTCTTGGAACTAGCCTCTTGATCATCTTCAGGCTCAGTGTTTACCAGTTCCTCAGTAGTAGCATTCAAATCAGTATTCTCAACAGTCATTTCCTCATCCACAACCTCAGTCAGTTCTTCAGTAATCACAACCTCTTCATTATCATTGATTTCTTCTCCTCTCACTTCCATTACAGTTTCATCACTATCATCATAATTGTTCATTATCATCTTCAAAGCATCAACATTATCAACACTCTCAACATCATCCAGGCTCACATCAGTATCATCCATATTCTCCCCCTGTTTTGGGGCAGCTGAGGTCTTCTCAACCTCCTGCACCAGGGTTTGAATCATCTTTTCAGCATCAGCTAACTTTCTCAATAACATTTCATTTTCACTAGTTATCTCTTCATTCTTTCTTCTCAACTCAACATTCTCATCCCTAACCTCTGCAACTTGTCTTTTCAACTCATCATTTTCCAATATCAACTCAAGATTTCTTTGGAATATATCAACATGTGGACTTGTCGGTTCTGATGTAGTAAATGGTTCAAATTCAGGTTGGTTGGTGGTAGGTGTTTGTGGTGTTGGTGATTGATGTGTGTATTGATGTGTGAATGTTTCTGGTTGGTCTAGGGTAAGGGTTTGAGGTGGTGTTTGATGTGGTGAGGTTGGTGGTGGTGAGTGTGGTAGTGTTGGAATTGGTTGTTCAAGTTCTTCTCTTTGCTCCCCCTGATCAGGTGCCATAATCTCCATCTCCAAACCATCTCCACCTTCATTGCCATCAACATCATCATCAGAGTCTCCTTCATCACTATCATCATCACCCCTTCTTCCTCCTCTGAGCTTAGCTCAGGCACATGCATTATAGCCAAATCATGGTTTAACAACCAATGTAAGATTTCAAACGGAACATTTGCATTAAAGTTATTTGAGACACCAGGATTTTTTATTATCTTGTAAGCATCAGGATCTTGCAATTTATGTGTGTCTCCAATTGTTGGTAAATCTTGTAATGTGCTGTTGAATATGATCTGTAGGAATCTTGGGTACTGTAAAAATATTCTCCTTTCTGGTTTCTTTAGATTCCCCACTAACCCCTCAAAAATCATCTTGGAAAAGTTAAAGGGTAGATCAAAGATAGTTCCAACTGTGGTATTTGCTAGATCATGACTCATCAGAGTCCATGATCCCTTCCTCGGAGCAAATCCATGAATAATATGGTGAATCAGAAATCTGTATAGCATCGGAAACAAACCATTCTGAAACTGTCCTTCATGGACATTTCCTTGATATCCCATCGTTTCTTTAAAAATCTTTAATAAGTGCTTTGTATTGAAGTTTATGTGATTGTGATCATCGTCATTCAGTCTTAAGCACCTCCTTATCATTCTTTCTGTGATGTGTATCTCTTGGCTGGCCACGGTTGCTTCTATTCTTTTTCCATTATCATCTTCAATCAACTCTGCTGATCTCCAGAAATCCAAGGAGTGATTTCTGTAAATAATTGGGCTTTCAGTGAGCGCAAAGTTGATGTTCGACCGCACCATCCGCGAAATCATTCGAGCCATTGGTTCATTCTCTGGTGTCACTTGTAGTAATGCGCACATATTGTGCTTTGGCTCAAAAACATACTTTGGCTCGTTGTCTGCCATATCTGTTCTTCGACAAATTTATAACCTATACACATAAACAGAGTGTCAGTACTCAAATACATAATTAAGACACATTAAAGTCTAATAGTGATCGGAAAACATATTATTAATGCTTACCGAGTCGGAATTAGAAAGCTGATAAAAATTAGGGTTTGGATTAATGTTGAATTCGATAAGTCGGTTATGTTTCTTAGTGAGTAGGAATTTGCAGTGGAAGGAGAGAGAGGGAAATAATGTTGAAAAATTTTCTTAAGTCCCTCTTTTATACCGTTTTGAAAATGGGTTTTAAATGCTTTTTGTCCTCTTGTGCATTACTAGCTGTCAACCAGTAACATTATCCACAAAAAAAAAACATTTAATTTCATTTAAGTTTATAAGACCTTACACGAAAATTTATTTATCCATAAGTCTACTCGGTCTACGTCCACTAACAAACCTTACTCGGTCAAACTTTGCTCGGAAAATTTTCATTTTGTATATACAAAGTTTGCCCGAATTCTTTTATTTTCAACCTTGCTCGATCAAATAAATTAATTTAAATTTAAGACATAATGAAGAAAGCTTATCCGAAATACTTGATTTCTTGAGAAATAAATCACAAGACAAACAATAAAGCACAGTTATCAAATAAACATTCTTACTAAGAATCAATTAAGATCCTCACAAAGATTTCTCAAATTCAAATTGAAACTTATCTAGCATGAACCCTAATAAGAATCATAATCAATTCTAACAAACATATTCAAACAACGTATTCATCCAAGTATGAATCACTAAACAATTTCATCATACCAACTCACATATTCAATCAACGCATTCATTCAAGTATGCTTGTATACATAGTGTGCTCGAACACTCTTTCAAATGTAAAGTGTGCTCGGACAATAATCTTATGCAAAGTATACCCGAAAAACCTTCATATAGTACAAAGTGTGCCCGGAAAGAAATTCTGACAGACAGTGTACTCGGAAAGTCAAGTTTTTGAAAATTACCAAGTATATTGAAGGAACACAAGTGTACCCGAAATATAAAGTGTGCTCGGAAAACAAAGTTTGCCCGAAAACACTTGTAATTTCAAAGAAATCATAAACACACATATCACAGAGCATGCTCGGAATGAAATTAAACACATAAACATTTAAGTGTGCTATAGTCTAAAATTTCATAGAGCTTGCCCGAAAATCCTAAGTTAGCACTAAGCTTGCTAGGATAAACACAATCAATCATCAGGTATGCCCTTGCTCTAGGGAACTCAACATATCAAACCATACCCGAAAAATGACAAACTTAAACAGTAACATCTAAGCGTGCCCGGAAAGATTAACAATCGTTTCCTAACAGCATATTCACACAAAGCTTACTCGGTGTACTCACTTAAGTTCACAAAGTTTGCTTGGAAACACAATCAGCATATAACATGCATAGCTTACTCGAAACTAGCATATAACATGCATAGCTTGCTCGAAACAATAATTTCTTGTTAAAAGACAACTATAACAACACATAATCATCTCAAGACTTCAAGCTTACTCGGGAAAATGAGTGCAACAGTGTACTCAACCCGGAAAGTGTAAACACTTCAAAGCATGCCCGAAAATCATAGAGTTAGTCAAAAATGACTAATCTTACTCGGAAAAGTTGAAAACTATCAAACCTTACCCGAAACAACACATTCACACATAAACAAGTCAAAAATGACTAAGCTTACTCGGAAAGGTTGAAAACTATCAAACCTTCCCCGAAACAACATATTCACACATAAACAAGTCAAAAATGACTAAGCTTACTCGGAAAGGTTGAAAACTATCAAACCTTACCCGAAACAACATATTCACACATAATCAACTGTTTTGTACTAGGAAAGGTTATAAATCATTAACCTTACCCGAAAATACATATTCAAACAGTTTGTGCTCGAGAAGGTTATAAAGCATCAAACCTTACTCGAACTTACATATTCAACCTATTTTAGGCAAAATGCAACACTTTTTGACTTAAACCACTTGTCAAAGACATTTCTAGGTTATGTATTATTTCAAAACATAGTTTAAGAGCAAATGGTGCATTTAGAGATCAAATTTCAGTTATAATTCATTTCAAAACAATATCTTTGATAAACTGAAAAGATCTCAGGAATGGGATCATATTGACTAAGTAGCTATCTCATTACTTCACTCTCAGCATTATTATGACAACTTAGATAGGTTAACAGCAGGTATAAACTTAGCATGATTTTCATCTCTTTGGTGATATGTTCAAAGTTCAATTTGAGCATAATGCAATAATGGTCAACACTGTGCTATGATGCCTCATATCTCTTCTCAAAGCTTATTTGGCTTTCCCCAGATCACCCCAATTTGACTCCAACCTCCTGTATTTGGTCAAAAATAGTGTTTGTATGACAGAACTTATTGTATTTTTGTATTTTTAGATTCAAACATATATAGAGGTTGAACGTTGGACTTATAGTTAGCAACATGCCTTTCATTCAAGATGAGACAGATTTTGCCAACATCTTTGTAGTTCTTGTTGTAACCCTCTTGTTTGATAAAATATTTAAAACACTTATAAACTTTTGGTTGATTTATTCCTTCTTCCCCTTGTTTTTGATATTTTCTCAAATTTTCTTAAAGCATGTTCTTTGTCATATTTAAAAATGTTTCATTTTGGTTGACCAAATAACAACAGGCTCGTGTATGACTGGGTAATCACTTTTCTGCCGTATCATTCGGAGAGATCTATCTTGAGACATGCAAAACCACTATGCATCTCCACATGAAGATTAGTATATTCATTATGTTTATATCACCTTAGATTTTACATTATCATAGGAAAGCAACCATACATGTTAATGACTATACTAAGGTCTTTTTTAGCCTATTAATTCCATATGATCAGCTAAGTAGTCAATGTACTATCATTTCCCATAAAAATACAGTTTAATATTCAATCACCCCAATATCTCTTCATAATCAGGTTAATGGCTATCCTGTTTGACCAAAAATGGTCAACAAGACCAAACATACATGTGAGTATATGTCCTATCAAAGTTAGAGTTATTGACATAATTTTAAGTGACGGAAGAAGAAACAAGTCATAATTGCCCCAAATGCATTCAGTTTTCAGGTTAGTGGCTATACTTTGAGTCTATAGAGATTTAAGGACCAAACATACACAAGTATATGTCCTTTCAACTGGGCAAATGACATAATTTTCAGCAAAAACAACTTCCTGAGACTTTTCTTTAAAAATCCTTCTTTTAAGCTTCTTAAAAGCTTGAACTGAATAATCTTATCATATCTCTACACCATTAATCAACTTGCTCATGTTTTGACCAAAATAAAGTATTTATGCAAAATTCATTATAAAATTAATTGAATCACTTAATTTTGACATAAAACACATTTTGACATAAACAGTTGCATCACATAATCAAATCTTAATCATTCTTAACATTATCAAGAAAACAGACTGTACTAACATTCAATGCCTATCCTATCTTAACAACATCAGAAGATCAGATAAAGAACATATTCAAGTAACCATAAACATGTGATTACTCATGACATCATATAAGCATTCAATTTCACCTAAACAGATCAAACTACTTATCATAACATCAGATCAGTTAACATGATAGTTAAGAATTATCATCAATTTCAAACAAATTGCACAGATAGTTACTTAAGCACCTATCAGTTAACTTCAAAACAGTGACATAATCAAAACATATTCAATCAACATTCAGTTGAAACATATTCAATATGTGTAATCCCTAATAAAATAATCAGTTATCACATAGACACACACATAGAAATAGTTAAGTCACATAACATTTAACATACTCAGTAACATATTCAGCAACATATTTAGCAACATATTCAGCAAGTGTAACCTCTTCTAAAATATTCAAGTAGCACATAGAGGTACACAACCAAGCACACAACCTTAATCAGATTTCATCAGAGTTGATCATCCCCAGGGCTTTCAAAAGAAAGTTGAACCTGGTTCTTTGTTGACAGGTTTTCCATAGGTGCAATCAATGTATTTGAAACATTGAAGCTTGGTCTATCTTCCTTAATCATTTCATTCTCAATCATTTCAAGTTCAGCAGCTTGAAAAAAACATACCACATCATCCAATTTCAATTCATTGATATTCTGCTTTTGAAGGATGAATTTGCAAGCAGTATACCATTCTTTTGGCATTGAGTTGATCAACTTTGTATTCAAATCAAAGTCAGTCATTACATAATCAGTTGTTCTCAACTCATTCACAATACTCAGAAAACGTTCCAGTATTGATTTCAACCTTTCTCCATCCCTATATTTGAATCTTTCCAACTGTTGCTTCAATCTTTGGTTCTTTATGTTTTTCAGTTCAGAGTTCCCTTCATACATCTCAAGGATGGCATCATACATTTGTTTGGCTGTTGTGTGATGAGCCACCTTGGTCAGTATCTCCCACGACAAACCTAGCTTAATCATAGCCAAGGCTTTGTCATCCACCGTTCTCATCTTTTCTCTTACAGCAGCAGTTGTAGTAGCATTAGCACCTTCTTCTACAGTAGTTGCGGATCATTCTTGATGGAGTTCCACATGTCAATGTCATTGTACCATACGGCTGTTTCAAAGAGTACATTCCATTTGATAAAGTTTTCCTATCCATACAATCTTGGTATCTTGTTAGTAGACACCTCTTGTTCCTCATATCCAGACATTTTGAGAAATCAAAAGTCAGTTTCTTTGATAAAAAGTTTTTCAAAAATAATCAGATCTGAAAATGAATGTTCAGATCTGATGTGTCTGATGTGATTAGAACCAGATTTAGATATAAAGATTAAAACTTTAATTTAAACATGGAAAAGAAAACACCGAAAATTATAGATTTGGAAGAAAAATGAAGAACAGGGCTGCTGACGTCACAAATCAATCGAACAGTGCCTGCTTACATCATTCTTCTTCAAATCTTCAATCAGCAACACTCTTTCTAAAAATAGCAGTATTTAGCTCTGATACCACTTGTCAGGTCCCTTTATATGGTCGATTCGGCTCGGATCTTAATCAATCATGTCATAACTCACACAAAATTAATCGTGTTGACAAGAGAGTTAATGACGGGTTGCTATATTTAGAAAGATAACCATTTGTTAAAGGCGGAATCAATAACAAACATACGGTTGCAATGAATATTCAAACACGGATGGCACACACAAGATTCACTCAAAAGATTTCCATTTATATGATGTTAATCATGCAAACGGGGTAATCGATTTAGGGTTTTATAAGGAATCCTAGGACAGCCGGCACACACAAAATATTCTCAATTAATGTGTCAGTCTTATCCGTATCATGTGTCCATCTACCTCTTGCGCCCCCTGGCGGCGTGCCCTAAATATTCTATTTATAGGACTGCCAACCTAGGACAGCTGTCATTCCTTCTAGAAACCCTATCCGATAATACATATTCAAATTACATATTCAAAAATAAAACTAGGTGTAAAACAAGTCTTCCGGGTAGGCTTTTCATTAATCTTCAGTCTCCGAGTACGCAGTGTACTCGGCCTTCCTTCAGACTTGGTAAACATAGAAGTGTACTCGGGATCAGTTTCCGGGTAGACTTTACTTAAAGAATATTTTACCAAGTAAAATATTCACCGAGTAGACTTCAATCTTCTTTAACTTATCAAACTTTGCCCGACAAATCCTTACGAACAACCTTGTTCTTCTATGGTCCTGTTCGGCTCATTGTCATTGACTAACTTGTTGATAAGGCGTACTCGGGAGTACATACCTTACTTGAGCAGAACCATACTCGATATAACTTAGAGATATTCCATTAACTCATCAAGTATACTCGGACCATAATTATTAAAGAATACCTTGCCCGGTCTTCCAATTACTTGGCTTCTTGGACTTGGTTAACCAGACCTTACTTGGATGAGTAAAATACTTGGTCTTGAAGAACAACCCTGCTTGACAAAGTGAACCTTGCTCGAAGATGCCAAATCAGTGATCCTTATTCGGGAAATCACTAAAAAGCATACCTTGCTCGGATTACCACTTAAGAAGACTATTTGAAGTAAACCTTGCCCGGAAGGCAAAATCTCGTACTCGGCTAAGTAAAAGCTTGCTCGGACGGATTCAATACTTAGCAGTTTCTGAGGAGGTTGAGAAGATTCCAATCTTTCATATTCTTCGTTTATGTCAAATCTCCTTATTTAGGTCAAATTCTTGACCCAACAACCTGATAAGGCCCTTCCCAATTTTGAAATAGTTTTCCAGGAGCTTGCGCGTTAGATGACTTGTTGTTGTGAAGGATATTATCTCCTAAGTTGAAGTCACATACTTTGACCTTGGCGTTGTAGTAGTTTTGTAGTTGGCGTTGGTAATAAAGTTCGTGCATTGCGGCCAACTCGTTCGTTCTTTAGGAGCATTAAATCTATGTGCCGTTGGTCTTCATTATTATCTTCCGCCACTAATATGTGCGGGGAAGATAGACCTATCTCTGCTTGGACCATCTCTTCGGTGCTATAAGTCAAACTAAATGGCGTTTCAGCATTACTTGTGTTCCTTTGCGTTCGAAGAGCCGAAAGTACATGTGTTACCTGGTCTATCCAACTGGATTTGTGTTGGTCTATCCTTCTCTTTGTTGGTGCAAGATGTCAGTAGTTCAGTGTCGAGTGTCTGTAATCGTGTTAGTTAGATTTGAGTTTTGTATGTAAGCGAAGTTGCTAACAAGTTCGCTTATATGGGCGAACTTGTTAGACAAGCGAAGTTAGGGACAACTTCACCTGAACATGCCAGGCGAAGTTGTCGTGTCTATATAAGCTGTTTGTTTACGGCTTATTCAATAATGATTAAGAGTTTTAGTTTATTCGGGAATTCGAGTCAGAGAGTTTTGTATTCAGTGATCATAGTATCACGTGTTTACGGTTGGAATACAACGTGTGTTTGATTATCGTATCTTGTGTTAGCTCGTATTATTTTCTGTACTCGTAACGTCTTACGTAGGGATTCCGCACCTACGTAGAACGTGATATCTCGTGTAGATCCGGCTGGGAACCTACAA
This sequence comes from Bidens hawaiensis, assembly GCF_021521415.1. Classification (NCBI taxonomy): domain Eukaryota; kingdom Viridiplantae; phylum Streptophyta; class Magnoliopsida; order Asterales; family Asteraceae; genus Bidens; species Bidens hawaiensis. The sequence continues at coordinate 75,624 of NW_027496292.1, forward strand.
TTGGTATCAGAGCTTTTGCTCGATTGTGTGGTTCGGGATTATCACGCGAGTGTAGAAATCATTCCGTTTGACTATTCGCGGGACGAGTTTTCTGAGTTTTTGTGCTATACTCACCTCCTACAATCATAAACAACCCATAACACCTTCACAAACCTTGAAAACCCCAGAAATCTAATCTGCAGAAAGTTCGTGTTAATCAGGCAAAGTTGCCGTCACTGTTAGTAGGGTTTCGGCGAAGATATAAGGTTAAGCGAAGTTATCCACAACTTCGCCTACCTCTTCAAGTTCGCTTACCTCAAGCGAAGTTACCCACAACTTCGCCTACCTCCCAAGTTCACTCAACTTAAGCGAAGTTATACTCAAGTTCGCCAATCCGGCGAATTTAAGAAAGTGAGCGAAGTTACAAATTCACGCGAAGTTAAGTTTTAAGCGAAGTTATCCACAACTTCGCCTACAGTGCTGTTTGAAAATAAAATTTTTGATTTTCGGATTTCTTTGAGTTTTGTGAAAGATGTCTTCGATAAACATTACCGAACTGGTAAAGATGGAAGTAGAAGCGGGTTCGGCTACAAAGGCACCTAAGATGCTTAAGAAAACCGATTATGTAGCGTGGAAAGATCGTTTTGAACAATATGTCAAGTATCAAGATGCTAAGATGTGGGTGTGCATACAAGATGGTTACATTCCACCTACTGCTGAGTATGAGGGTCGTGATCAGATCAAGAAATACAAAGAGATGGAAGAAGAGGAGAAGAAAATGTATGAGGCCGAAAGCAAAGCTCATGCAGCAATTACAATGGCTCTTCCACAAGAGATACTTCACACCTTCCGAAAGTATAAAACTGCTAGAGAGCTTTGGGAAGCACTTGAGAACCGGTTTGAGGGCAATGAGGGAATTCGTGCCTCGAAAATTAAACTTCTAAAAACCCAATTCTCGGTTTTCAAGTATCTGAAGAATGAATCACTTGATGATATCATCACTAGATATTATCATCTGATGACTGAACTCAGCAACTATTCAATTGTTTACAAAGAAGATGAGATTGTTGAAAAGCTTCTTGATGTTCTCCCACCGAAATGGGAGATGTATACTGTGTTGATGAGAGAAGACAAAGACTTTGCTGACTATGACCTGGAGACAGCAGTTAACAAGCTAAGAACGTTTGAACTGAACATGGTACGAAAGGAGACACCTACCGATCAGGTTCAAGATCCGGGTATGTATGGTGCAAAGGTTAACTCTGGGTCAAGTTCGAAAACTGAATCATCTGCTTATTACTCTAAGGGAGAGTCAGGCGCTAACTCAACACACGAAGGACATGTATCTCTCAACATGAACGGTGATGTGTGCTTTGTAGCTGGAGGATCAAATGCTTCTCAACCTCAAGCGATCAAGAGTAGTTTTTCCCCAAGTGTGTCAAACAACAACTACTCGAAGATGCCCATGAGTGTTAAATCTGCTGAACAGCAGTTTGCTCTCTATGCATCTTTTATTGCTTCGTATGAGAACTACATTCAGGGTAAGATTGTTGATCCTGCAATTTTGGATGAAGACTATGATCAGATCGATGCTGATGATCTGGAGGAGATGGATCTGCAGTGGCAGATGGCTATGATTGTCAGAAGGGTTAAGAGGTTCATGAAGAAGACTGGCAGGAAGTTTGTCGGAGAGAGGCCAGGGTTTGATAAGTCGAAGGTACGCTGTTACAACTGTCAGCAGAATGGCCACTTTGCAAAAGAGTGCAAAAATGAACGTGTAGAACGCAGTCAAAACAGATCTAAACAGCAGAGTGGTAGTGGTAATGACTATAGAGCCATGATTTCCAGACAGAACGAGGAGTACAACTGGAATCTGCATGTTGAAGAAGTATTTGAACAAGCCAATTTGGCAAAGATCGAAACTGCAGATAGTGAGAAGGGAACTGGCGAAAATGAAGCTTACATGGCAGATGTGACAGACCAGCTCTCCGAGGTAAGTACCGAACTCCCTTGTACTAAGTGTGAATATCTGTCTGAACAACTGACAACTATAACTGATCAGTTTGTTAGTTTGGATGCGCAATTTAAAACTTTAAAAGAAGATCATCATTTCACTAAAGCTAGAGAAAATAGTTACAAAGTAAAAATTAAAGCTAGTGAGAAGGATATTAAAAGTCTTAAAGCAAAGCTTGCTGAAAAAATTCAAGTGATTGAACTTAGCTATGAGGTTCTAGAAGAGAAAACCAAACTAATAGCTGAAAGGGAAAAACAGATAGCTGATCACCAGGTAAAAGTGGTGGAACTTAACAGGAAACTTGAGCAATTCAGAAATTCCTCCGCTATACTTGATCACCTCGTTAGTGATCAAGGTTCCCCAAAAAGGGGAGGAATTGGTTATCATGAAGTTCCACCACCTTTCAATCATAATTACACTTATGACCCTAGTAATCAGAAATCTGTTGATGTTGACTATGGTCAGACAGTTCCAGTTCAAGTTACTATTAAAGAACCAGAAGTTAGTAAGCCTGTTGCAAGTGTTAAGATTTCTGCTCTGATTCCAGTCTCATCTAACTCAGACAAGTCCTCTGAGTCGAGTGAGACAAAACAAGAAGAAGTGTTACCAAAAAGTGGAGAGAAAAATAAAACACCTGAAAAGAAGTCTCCACTAAACCCGTATGTCCCGCCATATGTGAGACAAACGGGCAGTAATATAGCCTCAACATCTAAGACAACTTTTGATAAGAAAGTTGGACACAGGAGTTGTTTTAGATGTAATCAATTAGGACACCTTGTTGCTGATTGCCCTCTGAAGCAGAAATTCAGAGGTGTGAGGACTTCTAAATCTGAGAAAAGAACTAACGTTAATCAATATAATGGTAAAAATGAAAACCCATCAAATTTCAGAAAATGGACTAATCAAGGTTTTCAAAGAAATAGATCTCAGTTTTTCACTGCTAACAACCAAACCTTAAGTAATAATTCTTTTAATTCACGAATGTTTGGATGGCCTCATAGTCAATCCACAAGAAGGTATCCTGTTAGGACTCACAGAAATTAGTATGATACTAACTTTCGACAGTCAAGGTACGGAATGTATCGACCCAAGACCAATCGGTCTTGGGTCCCCAGATTTTAATCATCTGCTTTAATCGTGCATGAACAGTTGAACAGGGCTGCCAACAATCAATGGGTTGTGGATAGCGGCTGTTCCCGGCACATGACGGGTAACAAGAAATTGTTACATGACTTGAAACCTGTTCAAGGAGGAAGAGTGAGTTTCGCAGGAGAGAGCGGTTGAAGGATTACAGGAATAGGGACGGTGTCGAATGGAAAGATGACTTTGGAGAAAGTAAATTTTGTTGAAGAACTGAAGCACAATCTGCTGAGTGTTTCGCAGATTTGTGACAAAGACTACACCGTACATTTTACAAAGAATGAAGCGATTGTGTTGTATCCTGGTTTTAAGATACCAGAGGATTGGATTGTTATGAAGGCTCCAAGAGTGAAGAATACGTATATCATGGATATGAGATCTACTGAGATGGCCACAGAAGAATCGTGTCTTCTGTCAAAAGCAACTGAATCGGAGTCCGAGTTGTGGCATAGGAGAATGGGGCACATTCATCTTCGGAAAATGAACTACCTTGTCAAAAATGGGCTTGTGCTGGGTGTTCCCTTGAAGAATTTCAACTTTGAAGACAAATGTTTATCATGCAAAAAGGGAAAGCAACACAAGAAATCCCATCACACCAAGAAGGTCAATTCAATTGTCAGTACCCTAGAATTACTTCACATGGATCTCTTCGGTCCTGTGAATGTAAGAAGTCTAGGAGGAACATCGTATTGCTTGGTGATCACTGATGATTTCTCTCGATATTCCTGGGTATATTTCCTGAAGTCAAAGGATGAAACAGTGCAGATGGCAAAGAATTTGATTACCAAGGTTGAGAATATCATGGGGAAACGGGTTAAATTCATCAGGAGTGACAATGGAACTGAGTTCAAGAACTATGAGATGGAGATCTTCTGCTTACAGAAGGGGATAGAACACCAATACAGCGCACCGTATACACCGCAACAAAATGGAGTGGCTGAGAGGAAGAACAGAACCTTAATTGAATGAGCCAGAACCATGCTGGCTGATTCGAAACTTCCCGTGGTGTTCTGGGCTGAAGCTTTTGCAACAGCCTGTTATATCCTAAATAGAGTGTTAACTTTTAAAAGATTAAATAAAACCTGTTATGAACTTATGCATGGGAGAAAGCCCAACTTGAGTGGTCTTGAACCATTCGGGTCCCCATGTTCGATATTAAAGACCAATTCTAAATTTGGTGAAGTAGCCGACGAAGGAATCTTAGTCGGATACGTTGTTGGGACTCCCAACAGACGGGTCTTTAATACATCGAACAGCAAGGTTGAGGTGGTGTGTAACACTGATATCACAAGTTTCAAATCACCAAAACCAAGCTCGGGACCCGCTGGGGTTTTCGACTATGATAGACTCTTTAAATCTTTTAACATGCCTTATTTGGATTTTGCAGAAGTTGAAGAAAGAATTGCTACGAAGATGATATGCGATGAGGAAGACACTTTGGTGCAACGACCACAGTATGATGAATGTCAGTCGTCCTCGTCAAATGCTGTCAATACCCCTGCTGCCTCTACTGAAGAGGAATTCATCAATCCGTTTCACTCTCAACATCAATCACCCATTGATGAGCTATCTTCGAACTTGGAAGATAATCTGAATGTCAGTTCGGTTCCGACTACGAGAATTCACAAAGATCATCCTTTGGAGAACATGATAGGTGATCTGTCCGCCGGTGTACAAACAAGACAAAGCTTGAATGAGCACACCAGTGTTTACACAAGCATTAAAGAATCAGGCATAATCAACGAGTGCTTGTACACCTGCTTTATCAGCCAGATTGAACCAAAGAACTATCAAATGGCTCTTAAGGACAGCTCGTGGGTCGAAGCCATGCAAGAAGAGTTAGCTCAGTTTAAGAAAATGGAAGTATGGAACTTGGTTGCAAAACCAAGAAATGTGCATGCGATTGGCACGTAATGGGTCTTCAAATGTAAGAGAGATGAGAAAGGGATTGTTATCAGGAACAAGGCGAGGCTGGTTGTTAAAGGCTTTAATCAGCAAGAGGGGATTGATTACAATGAGGTGTTTGCTCCTGTGGCAAGATTGGAAGCCATTCAGCTGTTTTTAGCATTTGCTGCTTATAAGGAGATGAAGGTTTTTCAGTTGGATGTGAAGAGTGCGTTCCTAAGCGGTAAAGTCGACGAGGTTGTGTATGTTGAGCAACCTCCGGGTTTTCCTGACCCTGACTTTCCCGATCACGTGTACAAGCTAAGTAAACCGCTGTATGGACTACATCAGGCACCTCGTGCCTGGTATTCAACCTTATCAGATTACTTGCTTAAGAATGAGTTCGAAAGAGGTAAAATTGATAGCACATTGTTCTTCAAGAGAAAGGGTAGCGACTTTCTGCTGGTGCAAGTCTACGTGGACGACATTATTTTTGCTGCATCAAAAGTCTCCATGTGTCAGGAGTTTGAGGCCATCATGAAGAAGAGATTTGAAATGAGTGCTATGGGTGAACTAACTTTCTTTTTAGGATTGCAGGTTGATCAGAAGAAAGACGGGATGTTCATTCATCAGACGAAGTGTGTACATGATGTTCTCAAACGCTTCAAGATGGAGGACAGCACTCCATATGATACTCCAGTCTGCGTCAATCACAAATTGGGTGCTGATTCAGACAACGATGCAGACGTGGACCCAACCCAATATCGGGCTATTATAGGTTCTTTAATGTACTTAACTGCTTCTAGGCCTGTATAATGTTTGCTGTTTGTCTTTGTGCACGCTTTCAGGAAAACCCAAAAGAATCTCATTTGAAGGGTGCGAAGAGGATACTGCGGTATCTCAAAGGCAAGCCGAAGCTGGGGTTGTGGTACTCGAGAGGAGGAGACTTGGAGCTAGTCGCTTACACAGATTCTGATTATGGAGGGTGCAATCAGAGTCGGAAGTCTACAACTGGTGGATGTCAGTTTCTTGGTGGCAGACTAGTGTCGTGGCAATGCAAGAAGCAGACCTCAGTCGCAATTTCAACCTGTGAAGCAGAATACATGGCAGCATCCAACTGCTGCTCCCAGGTTCTTTGGATTCAACAACAGTTGCGCGATTATGGTCTGAATTTCTCACTTACTCCTATTTGCATTGATAACACTGCTGCTATCTCAGTAACTAACAATCCCGTAAAGCACAGTAAAACTAAACATATTGACATACGTCATCATTTTATACGGGATTGTGCTGAGAAGAAACTGATTGAGCTCGAAAAGGTTGACACGTTAGATAATTTCGCTGACTTGTTCACGAAAGCGTTTGACAAAACTAGATTTCAAAACCTTGTTGAGCTGAATGGGATGATCAATCCCGAGTAACCATGTCATATGTTTGTGTTTGAATTAAAAAAAAAAAAAAAAAAAAAAAAAAAAACGTCACTATCGCTTAGAATTATGTCGGTTGCCTCAGTTTGAAGGACATGTCTTCGGATATGTTTGGTCCTCATTTCTACTTGTAGAATATGAGGATAGCCATTAACCAGATGACTGAAAGTAACCGGGGCGGTTTATGATGTGTTTTCATTCTTTCGCTGAAAATTAGTCGATCATACTTAGTTAGAAGGACACATACTAGTATGTGGTCGGTCCAGCTGATCCATTGGATCTTCGGGATAGCCGTTTCCCTGAAGACTTTGATTTGGTCGGGGCGATTGATGTTAAAATTTTTCTTTTTGGGAGATGAAATTATTTTTCAAGTCTACTACTTCGTAAGAAGTTACTTTACTATGTTTAATAGAAAATTGATCCAACCTTGGAAAGTGATAGATATACTAATTCTGTGTGCTTAACTAGTGAAGTTATTAGGCCTAAAAGACTTTAGAACAGTCATTGTATGTCATGGTAGCTTTTTATGGTGCGTAAAAGTAGAAGTGATACTAACTAAATCTACTCGATTTTACGTGGAAACTCCTTAAGAGTTGTGCATGTCTTCATACATATCTTTCCGAATGATAGGCAGAAAAGCGATTACCCAGTCATACACGAGCCCGCGAGTGTTCTGATTCCTGTGAAGATAGCGTGTCAAGACGCTGCAGTGATCCAGATTCGGGACTTGCAGTTGTTTTCTACTTGAAGTTGTGTATATACATGTTAAATAAAAAAAAATGTATTCTAGAGTTCATAATGTTAATGATTATCAATCAAGACGCAAGAAGGTGAACGGGAAGCAGAGTCTAAGATCGAAGAGTAATTGTTACTTGATCAGACACTACGGGTCGAGGTCAATTCGGGGTGACTTAGGGAAAGCCAAATACGCTTTGAGAATAGATAGGAGGCATCATAATCTCTGAGTTGTTGCCCACTTAAGTTTTGAGCTTAATTGAACCTAACCCGTATCACAGAAACAATGAAAACCATTCTAAGTCATTTACCTGCTTACAATCTGTTTCTTTATGTCATAATACAGCTGAACACGGATCTGTGTGACAGTCACGTAATTAGTATGATTCCTGTTCGGATCTTTTCTAAAACATGGTAGTCCCTGTCGAGACTGAAATTTGATCCCGTGTACTTTATTTTTTCAAATTTTCGTTACTTATGTAGTTGTATGATTTTATACGTGGTTACTTAGTCTTGATCGTATCATTTAACGCTTTAAAGGATGATTTAAAACTTAATTGCAAATTGTTCAAATTATGGGGGGGTTTGTTTTGAAAATTTTCAGATATAGGCGAACTTATCCATAACTTCGCCTGCAATAGGCGAAGTTATCAACAACTTCGCCTGTATAATCTCTGACCCTATATAAAGAAGTTTTTAGGTCAAACAGTCTCATTACTTTCAAACCTCAGCGAACTTATACTCCGAAACTTTAGCGAACTTATCGATCTCAATCATCTGTTTTTCTTACTTCGATTCAAATCAAATTCAAGGTGTGTAGGGTTCGATTATCATATTATCAATGTCTTTTGAGGTTAATCATCGGTCGTTTCGACTCGATTCTCGACCTCGTTCTTTCGAACCTTAAACACCCGATTTCAAACTTGTTATTACGTGATAGTAAACTACTTGAACGTCTAAAACTTCATAAAATCAAGTATTTCGGAGTCCTCGATCTCCAAAATCATCATCTACAAGTCGTTCGACATCCCTAACTGTTGCCGATTCAAATTCGGCGAAGTTACAGTTTAGGCGAAGTTATCCGTAACTTCGCCTGAGGTTTAACTTCGCCTGATTATATATTTTGAAACAGTTTATGAGGCGATGTTGTGGTTAGGCGAAGTTATCATTAACTTCGCCTGGACCATTTTACTTAACAGTTAACAGACGAAGTTCAAGTTGAAGCGAAGTTGTTTCCCAATTCGCCCCACCTTTAACTTCGCCTGTACATAATAAATCACAACTTCGCTCATGGTAACAGGCGAACTTGTGATTTGCTTTGACGTTTATCTAACTTAGCCTGTTTGTTGCAGATATGGCTGCTGTTGCTGGAGCAGGTGGTGCAGGCGGTGATGACGGAGGTGATAACCAGAGGCAGTTCTTCCCGGGTCACAACATGTACATAACATTAGACCCGGAGGCGAGCGGAGTTGATGATTTCCGTGAAATCATCACATTTCTGTTACGCTCGCGGATATTCCACGCGATTACAACAACTCTGCCAAAATCCTTGCCCAATATTGAGGATTTTTGGCAGACAGTGGAATACGACTGTAGAGTCGAGCCCCCGGTGATGCGCGCAACAGTCAACAATCAGATTGTTCAGTTCTCTTCTGAACAAATCCGGGCGGCTTTACGATTTGGGAATGAGACAAGGGATGACCCAACAGAGTTTGTAGCTCCTTTCCGTGATGGAGCGTTTTTGAGAATGGGATACTCTGGTCCCTTGGGGGATACGCAGAGGAGGAAAGGATTTTTACTTGACCAGTGGCACTTTCTCATGCATGTTATGATCATTTGCATGTCAGGGAGAAAGGCGGGCACTGATGGCATGGGCGCGACCATGCAGTCAGCGATGACTTCTCTGACTTACAACAAGCGATTCAGCTTTAGTCAGATGGTCTTTTATGAGATTGATCGTCAAAGAAGAGCGATGGCGCGTGAGCGATTTATCATGTATCCAAGATTTCTTCAAATGATCTTGAATCATGTTGCTCCAACGCTTCCTCAGCGCCGTCCGATCCGATATGTAGAGAGTGTGAACAAACGGATCTTCGCCCAATGTAGATCCTCCAGTGCGAGGAGCAAACCTGAGCTCCGTCCTCGGCATACTCCACTTTTTGGGTACTTGATCAACCCGGGGTATGTGCCTGCTCGTGGGGAAGAGTTTAGGGACCCGGCACCACAACAGGCAGGAGCACCTCAAGTTATACCTGCTGCACCTGTTGTGTCACCGGAGGAGAATGTGGACCTTGATGCAGAATTTGGTGGTCAAGGCTTCTTTGATATGGATTGGGTGGATCCAGAGGAAAACGTACAGGTATCGGTAGCCCAAGTGTCGACTGTGAATGTTACTAGGACAGCTGCTACGGTGGCTGGTTCTGATTCTGATGATGAAGTGGCAGAGGCAAGAAGGATTATGGTAACTCGAGAAAGACTACATGGGAAAAGAAAGAGAACAGATGATGACAGCGAGTCAGATTATGAGGAAGAGGTACAACAGTTGATCCGGAGGTCAAGAAGGGAACGGATAGGTGCAGGATCGGAAGCCGGTGAGAGCTCTAGGGTGGTACGTTTCACTCCACCAGCACTATCCGGTATGACAATGGTTCCCTCATCACTACAGGTTACAAGGCCAAGCGCTATGGTTGTTCCCGTGGTGGCTACCTCATCTACATTTGGCCTCCCATCCATTACTTTCAACTTTCGGCTCCTGAGATCGTTTCATTGCCGCCTCCGACTGTTACTCCATCGGAGGTCGTGGCACAATTTATCGAGTCGACTGTTGTGGCCACTGCAGGGCTATCGGTGACGAGACCACCTGCGGTTACGTCTATTTCTACTTCTGAGGTCCCGGTGACATCGGAAATCCCTCCTCAGTACACTCAAGATATATCACATATGAGGTTCGATTTCGATGCAACCCTATCAGACTCTGAACGAATAGCAGCACTTGAACGGGTCGTGGCAGAGCAGTCAAGGATTAATCTTATCCATACCCAGGCTATTCAGCGCCTAGTTGCAGAGAATCAGATGCAGTCGTCCCTGCTGGTACAACATGGAACAATCATAGATGTTTTAAAGAGTTCTTGGCATCTAAGGGGGAGACGAGCTGTAAAGGCGATGAGTTGAGGACCAAGAGACGAAATGATAGAGACGATGATCCCAATGCATCGAAAGATGCAGGTGGTGAGTTGCCAAGAACTGATCAAGCTCTTGGAACTTCCACAACTCAGGGGGAGTCGACAACTGCAGCTGGTTGTGATGATGTGGTGGTAGTGGACGTAGAGGAGATGGATGATGGTTTGGTTGGTGATGATGATGTACTACCGAGTGATGTGATAGAGAAGATTGGTGAAGAGATTGTGATTGATACAGAGATAGAAGAGGGAGAGATAGTTGAGGAAAATATTGAGCATGACATTCCAGATGTTGAGAAAGCAGATATGAGTAAAGAGATGGCAAGTGATGAGTCTGAATGGGAAGAGCATCCTAGATGGAAAGAAGGCTATGCTCAGTGGTTCGTCAAAACGAATAAACCAGCGGTTCCTACAATGTTTAAGAAGAGTTACAACATTAAAGGCTATGCTGAAGCGAAGAAAGGAATTATTTGCTGGATATATGATGAGCAGTTGAGGCTCTTCGTGATTAAAAGGTATGACGGTGTTCAGTACTTTAGAAGGATGTTGAGATCGTTGAATACACTGCCAGAATGTGAAGTGAAAGACTTAGCCAGATTGGGATTGATAAACAGAAGTGACGATAATATGGCTAGAGTCATTGGGAAGATTGTGTGGAAAGAGAGTATAAAAGAGAAGAAATTTGAGCTGTTGAAACCACAAAAGGGAAAACTTGTTGAAGACAAGGATAGAGGTTTGAGAGCAGACGGAAAGCCTTGGATGATTATGAAGTATAAACCGATATGGTGTTTGAAAGAAGTACCGATTAAACTAATGCCCAAGGATGTGCTTAAAGACCTGAAGTGGTGGTTTGTAGATTGTGAGACAGCTGAGGCAGTGATGGAAGACGAAGATGAACAAGAGCTGCTTAGAGTGTACGATCCGATGCACTTGGTAAACTTATCGCAAGCTGATTTGCAGGTGTTGAATGATAAGAAGATATTTTATATTCCTGCTTGGAAAGACGAAGCGAGGAAATATCAAAGAGTTGTCTCGGTTTGTGTTCGAGAAGGAGTGAATGCTTGAAGATAGAAGATTGAAGATTACAAGACACGTGTTTGAAGCTAAAGAGATGAAGCTACTGCCAAGGGGGAGTCTGTTGGTGCATGATGTCAGTAGTTCAGTGTCGAGTGTCTATAATCATGTTAGTTAGATTTCAGTTTTGTATGTAAGCGAAGTTGCTAACAAGTTCGCTTATATGGGCGAACTTGTTAGACAAGCGAAGTTAGGGACAACTTCGCCTGAACATGCCAGGCGAAGTTGTCGTGTCTATATAAGCTGTTTGTTTACGGCTTATTCAATAATGATTAAGAGTTTTAGTTTATTCGGGAATTCGAGTCAGAGAGTTTTGTATTCAGTGATCATAGTATCACGTGTTTACGGTTGGAATACAACGTGTGTTTGATTATCGTATCTTGTGTTAGCTCGTATTGTTTTCTATACTCGTAACGTCTTACTTAGAGATTCCGCACCTACGTAGAACGCGATATCTCGTGTAGATCCGGCTGGGAACCTACACTCTTGATTCCATAGATGATGTTGCGATTGGCACACTCAACTTCCCCATTGCCTTGCGGGTGTACTACGGAAGTAAGAGTTTGAGAAATTTCAAGTTCTACGAACAAGGTTTAGATGCCCTGGTCGACGAACTACGTTCCTTTGTCACTGACAATGTTCATAGGCAAGCCGAATTGACAAATAATGAAATCCCAGTTAAACTTTTTTACGCTGGCGTCGTTGATTGTGGCTGCAGGCTTCCCTTCTATCCACATGGTGAAGTAGTCGATATAGACTATTAGGAATTTCACCTGCCCCAAAGCTTCTGGAAATGGACCGATGATGTTTATGGCCCATTTTTGGAATGGCCACACGGTGGTGACTGGTATCATGTTATTCTTTGGGCGAAGGGTATTAGATGCATGGCACCGACATGCATCGCGTTTCCGGATTTTTTTCCACATCTACGTGCATGCCTGACCAATAATACCCTACGTTCATGATTTTCATCACAACCATGCGCGGGCCTGCGTGTACATATTTCTTCATGAATTTCCTTTAGCGGGTAATTAGCATCATGCGAATATAAATAGCGGAGGAGTGGTCCTGGGTAAAATCACCTGTATAAGATGCCGTATTTCATTTGGTAATTCTGCTCTTTGTGGGATATCTTCCTAACCTCCTCTTTTCTATCCAGTAGGATACTGGCGGACCAGAAGATGGCAATTGGTGTCATCCAGGACACGATGCCCGTGGTAATGACAAAAATTCTCTTGCAGGAACTGTAGGGGTGTTGAGGATCTCGACGCGGATGTCTTTCGCCAAGTGCTTGAAACTTATTGACGCTAGCTTACTAAGCATGTCTGCTTGTTTGTTTTCGGTGCACTTGATGTAGATTACTTTGCATGTTCCAAAGTATTGCATTAGCTCCTTAGCTTGCGCAAGGTATAGTGCCATTTTATCATCGATTTGGTATGCCACCAGCATGGAGACTAGATGGGCCTCCTAGGGGTTGCGCCCAACTTTCGTGCTATCCTGAGGGCAGCCATAACCCTTTATATTCCTCCTCGTTTTGGCGCTTTTGAACTTGAGGCGGGCGATGTTTGTGCAATCACGGCTTTCAAGATTTATGAGCCTTAGCCCACCGCCCGAACCACCATCATTTGAGGTTTCGTCCATGTAGAGCCGCCAAATGTTATCCTTGCCTTGTGTCGCAGGAGGTTCTTATTTCCGACGGTAATCCTCTTCCCACGATGCGGTTACTTCCGTGATGAAGTTAACCTGCACATACCCTTTGATTGCGGGTCTCAACTTATATTCTATCGCATGATCTCCAAATTCTATAGCCCATTTGGCACGCCGACGGAAAGTTTCGGCTAGCACAACACATTGTACAACTTGTAGTTAGTGAGGACATTGATTGGGTGAACTTGGAATTACCTGTGTAGGCGGCATGAGGCTTGGACTAAAGCGAGGACCAACTTCTGCAAAGTGGAGTATCCGATTTCGGCGTCCGTGAGTGTGCGGCTGACATAGTAGATGGGAGTTTTCACTTTGTGCCTATCCACCATGAGTACAACACCGACCGCCCTATCTGACGCGGAGAGATACAATGATACTGGCTCCTTCGGTAGTGGTGTGGTCATTGTAGGGAATTCGTCCATGCAGGACTTAATTTCTTTGAATGTAGTTTCTTCCTTTGGAGTCTAGCGGAACTGCGTTTTCTAGACATAGTTGCTGAGGGTAGACATGAAGGAGAAAAACTTTTCTGCGTGGTTTGCTAGGAATCAATTTAGAGCGACGGGTCATCCGTTTAGCATTTTCACATGTTTAATTGTGGTGGAGAATGGCATTCTAGCAATGGCCCCTTCCTTCCTAGGTTTGGGTTTGAATCCATTCTTGGTGACAATTACGCTTACGAAATTTCCTTTTTCCATTCCAAAGGAGCATTTACTCGGGCTAAGCTTCATGCTGGTTCTTAGAAGTTTTTTAAAGGTTTCCTAGATGTCTTTCACTAAGGAAGACTCTTCCGCGTTGTTGATGACTAGGTCGTCCATATGTAGTTTTAAGTTCTTCCCGATTTTTTCTTTGAAATCTCGATCCATAAGCCGATGGTTAGTGGATCCAAGCATTTTTCAGTTCGAAAGGAATCATCTTGTAGCAATATGTGAGAGTTTCGGTACGAAACATGGTTTTGTCTTGGTCCATGGCGACCATATGGATATCGTAGTAACCCTGGAAGGCGTGCAGGAAACATTTTTAGCGGAATGGTAGAGAATGGCGTTGATGATGCCCTTGTCCAACAATTCCAAGACTTAATCGTTGCAAGCCTTCGTTTGATCTGGACTCATCTTTCTTTGCTTATGGACAACATGTATGAACAACGGATTTACTTTAAGCTGTTGTTCCGCCTTAGACCTTGGTACTCCCGTCATGTCAGTGGGTGTCTAAGCGAACACGTCGATGTTGTTAGCCATGAGCCATTTCCACCGGAAATTTCCCATTTAGTAGCCACTTTTCTGGCTCTGCCTGAGGATTTTTTCTCACCATCTTGGCGGGAAGCAACTTTCTATCCACCACATGGCATTAACGGTTGGCGTGGATCATGGCAACGTTGATGGGGGTGGGGAATCTCAAGATTCCATGGACAGGTTGGCGTTAAAGTCTCCAATCGCCTCGCGTCCTAGTATAACGTCATAACTGGGATTTGAACACTCCATGACGAGAAAATCCATTTCCTTCGTTCTCGAATGTTTCCTGTCACTTAGCGTGACAGGATAAGTGAGCTGTCCCAGCGGGTGTTCAACACTTTGATTGAACCCCGTGATAGGCGCATTCATTGGCATAAGTCGAATCTTGTCTTCATCTACTAGGAAATCAAAGCATTGTCGCTACATAATATCCTACGTTGTCCCAATGTCGATGAAGAATCGAGAGGTCTGGTAATGACCAAAGACGACGGTGATGACTAGTTGCGCCTTTTTGTTGCCTCGACCCTTGAAATGCGAGAAGTTGAATCGCTCTTACTTCCGTGATCCGCGAATGGTCTCTGGTATCTTCTTTCCTTTGTTGCTGCCCTGGATCATGTTGGCAGGGAGATCCTTGATTTTCTTTCCTAATCTCCTGCCTTCGTACTTAGTGTGGCTTCCTGAATTCAATGCCTTCAGATGTTCTTGAACAGGTGTTCCCACTTTCCATTCTTTACATACTCCTTGATATACTCCTCAATACTTGGTCGTGTCTACTTTCTCCTATTTTTGAGCGGTTGTGGCTTCCTAAATTCAATGCCTTCAGAGAGCATGATCTTTGAAATGCTTTTGGTAAGGAGTGTCCATCTTTGACGTTTTTGTTACGCCTGTTTCTTACCCTTTTGACTGACCAGTGGCGAGATCGAAGGAGGAAGAGTTTGGTTTATTCTCGACCAAACATACACTTCTCTTATGTTCTATTTGGCGCAATTGATATCGTTACGTGCATCACTGCATGGTAGGTCTCTTCCCGGGAACTTTTCAGTGCGCGCGTAGCACATTGCCGCCGTCATGATGGTATCCCAGATTTACGGCATGCCATTACGACCTATAAAAGTGTGAATGAGATCGTCACATCGGGCGTTATGGCGGAAGGTCGCGTGCATGAGTTCCTCACCAACCCCTCTGATGTTCAACGCTTCCTTATTGAAGCGGGTGATGATGTTTTCAACTTTTTCATTATCTCGGACATTCACATTTAAGATATCTGTCGGGTCGCTGATGTGCCGCCGTTGTTGGCTACAATGTTCGGTTAACTTTTTAGCCAAGTCATCCTAGTAGGTGATCTACCCTTCTGGTGGGGGCACAAACCATGCCCACACAACCCCTATCTATGCCAGCATGAACACATGGCAACACAATGACATTGTCCACCCTGACACCATGCCCACGACGATGTAGGTAGAGGTGTCCAAAATACCCGAATAACCCGACCCTAACCTGAATAAGCTAATTAGGGTGGGTTAAATAGGGTCAAAAAGTATTAATCTGGTTATTCAGGTTGACCCGAATAACCCGAATTTTTAATAGGGTCGGGTTTCGGGTTCATTTTTGAAAAGAAATCGGGTTTCAGGTTAACCCGAATAACCTTCACATATATTATTAGAGTGTGTTCCCTACATTCGCAGATGTTGTTAGGGTCTGTTCCTTACATTTGCAGATATTGTTAGGGTCTGTTCCCTACATTCTCATATATTGTAAGGGTATGTTCCCTACATTCACAGATATTATTAGGGTTTGTTCCCTACATTCACAGATATTATTAGGGTTTGTTCCCTTTTTAACCATACATTCCATCCATGATTAACCAAACAATGGAAACTTGAACCAACCAACCATCCGTGGGTGATAAGCAGTGCTGGTATGAAGTTTGGTCCCGAACTCCTCGTGAAATTTCTCCTAAAACATACAAGTTAGACGCGTATCTCTATCCGACACAATGGACACTTGAACCGCGTTCCAAGTCACTGTCTAGCGAACTAACAAATTGGCTAACCGCTCTAAATTACAAGCCTCACTCATAAGTATGAAACGTGTACATCTTCGTAAATGTGTCCACCACTACCCGAATAGTATCATACCCTCTCTTAGGCGTACGTGGCAATTTAGTTATAAGCTCCATCGTAAGGTACTCCCACCTCCATTCTAGAATGTCTAAAGGTTGGTGTTTCACAAATGGCTTCTGGTGTTCAGCCTTAACATTCAAACACATCGAACACTTACTTATATATGGAGTCACATCATCCTTCATCGTTGGCCACCAATAATTATTCTTAAAAAAATCTTGGTACATATTTGTCGCGCCCGGATGAATGGAATAGCATGTCTTGTGAGGCTCATCTCAAGTCCTCCACATTCTCTGACCACCTTCATTATCCTTTATCCTTATCCTTATCATAAACATTCCACACCTTCGTAGCCTCAACAATTATTTCATGCATTATATCATGCACAACCTGATAAACCTCACCCACAACGGCTTACACTAAGACAAACTTATTCCTCAGGATTATCTTTATCTAGCACTGGTGAATCATCCTAACAACTCTAGTCCGTTATGGTTAACCACCACCATGGCTCCCGATATGACCTCCTCTAACAAAACTATGTTTATTCTTGTCTTAATCCTATGAAGATAGAATCTTCACATAATCCATCACAAGTCGTGTTCAGCACATGGAAAATAAGGGTAAACTACTAATAGCGTTGATCAAGTGTTATTAATTGTTTACTTTACCTACCCGTTCTAAATACTTCTTGTTTTTAATTACATTAATATTCTATCCAAAACATCAAAAATTAAGAATGAAAACATCCTAACATACATTGAAATGTAACGGTTACCCCTTGGAGTGCAGCTACCCGCGGTTGGCAATTCTAGTCCCTCTCGTAACTGTTAGAGTCCAAGAACCGAAGGGTGCCCGAATCTCTCAAACGTTGGCTCTGATACCAACTTGTAAGACCCCAAAACACGGGAGTCCTACAATTGATAATCATTTCAATCAAACTCAAATTTTAAAAGATAAACCAGTTTTATGTAATTCAAAAATCCAACACACACTATTCTTGCAGCGGAAAAGTTAATAAAATATCCAAACATAGTTCGTAAGACCATAAAGTAGTTTATGATAGTCTTAAGAGTAAAGTGTCATTTTCGTCCTTGTGGTTTGGCAAATAATGGGAATTTAGTCCAAAAAGTTTATTTTTTGCATATGGACCCTCCACTTTTCCCAATTCCTGCAAATTAAATCCAAATCACTAACCCCGTTAAATTATATCGTTAAGTCAGGGGTAGACATGTCTTTTCACTCTTTATTTATTATAATACTTATTTTAGTGAACTGCGGTTTTCATCCCTCTGGTTTGCCCAAATCTGCAGTTTTAGTCTGGTAGTTTCGAATTTGCAATTTCCTTTCCTATGATTTTATTGCACTTGCAATTAAACCCGAATTCCCTAATATTGTTAAGTCTGGTCGTTAACCCATTTGCGTGCCCCTCATGTGACAATCAGTTTTGTTAATTTTCTCCCCAAATAAACCTCAGTCCTAATACGCAACTCCCATCAGGTGAGGGGCTGGGGTGTATTTGGGGAAAAAGGAACAAAACTGTCCATCATGTGTAGGGCACACTTATGGGTTTAACGACAAGTCTTAAGGAGATTATGGAATTCGAGTTTAATTGCAAGTGAAATAAAATCATAGGGAAGAAAATTGCAAATTTGAAACTATTGGACTAAAAATGCAGATTTGGACAAACCAGAGGGATGAAAACCGCACTCACTGAAATGGGTATTATAATAAAGAAAGAGTGAAAAGACATGTATACTCCTGACTTAACGATAAAATTTAACGACGTTAGTGATTTGGATGTAATTGGCAGAAACTGGTAAACGTGGAGGGTTTATATGCAAAAAATAAACATTTTGGACTGAAATCGCATTATTTGTCAAACCATAAGGATGAAAATGACACTTTACTCTAGTCTTAATTATTAAAATGGTAAAAAGCTTCGACTAGAACTGCCTCGAGATCTCGGGTAGTCTTGAGCACCTCCAAGCAGCAACCCCATCCACATTCAACATGCAATCAATATAACATACACACAAAGTAAGCTAGAGCTGAGTGAGTTCATGCTTTTATATTTGAAAGATATCAAAGAATGGTCAAAACATTCAACATACAACTTCTATAAAACTAATAAATAAATAAATGATGTTTCCTCAGTTAAGCACGTAACATTGGTCACGTCCTCTCACGTCCAAAACACAAGGTTAAGTACTTGATGTGTGTCTAAAAGGTGTTTCTTTCTACGGAACTTACAACTAAGCTTTAAATATATAAAACGTATTTTCCTAACACAAAACTACACACAACCGGAAAGTGTACCGATCGTAAGTAATTTAGAACTAAGGAAGTCTGAGTATTGAACACGAGGACACGTGAAAACGTCTATGATCACTAACCCTAAACAAGACCTTCCTAAGAATAATATTTTTTAAATGATTTTTAATAGTTAAACTACTTGATCTAACTTACCTTTACTAAATTAAAAAGACTTAACTTAACAAGAATTAACGAAACTTTACGAATAAAACTGACAATGGAGAAAACGTCTACCTAGGTAAGAATCATATTGAAGGTCTAACAAGCTAATGGATTGAATAATCTCACGACACTGGTATCTAAGGATGACACAACTAAGGTTCGCTCAAGAAAGCTAGATCACCTCTCGGTCTCACTAACCAACCCTAACTTACACTTATTTGATTTTAAGAACAAACCGGGAAACAAATTGCTAAGGTGTTCTAATGTCGACTCTCCTCTAGGACTCACCGACACACGATCCTAATAGAAACAAATACTACGCAACCAAGTACAGAGGAACAATTTGGTTTAACTTAAACTAAACCAATAATCGCTCACAAACCCAAACGCGACAAGAACCGACCCCCTCTCGTGCAATCCTAATCCTAACAAGTAAAAGCTATGAGACGACTTTGCTTCCTATCACCTCTCGGTCTCTAAGAATGTGCTTACCCGCTGAATTCAATCAATTAGCACACACAACTAAACCCTACGGTTGTACACCCCGCAAACAATCTCTAAACACAAAGTAAAGAGTCAAGCTAGCTACAATCAATCGAAACTATTTCAATCAATCAAAGTAAGGGGTTTATGATTCTAATTACCAAAATCATAGCCACTAAACACAACCTAATTCAATATTAAACTAAACTTCATTAACAAATCAAGTCATGATGATCATACTGACGTTCAGTATTATGAAAATATTACTGACGTTCTCTCATTACCACGTTGGGATGTTCGTACCCTCGCGAATCGTCCTTTTATAAACCGTGGCCGGAATCACCAAGAAAATTGGTTCTACCAACATTTGCTGTTCGAGGTGAACCATGGGTTTAAGTTCTTTAAGCCGTAGATTCCTACCCGTAAACGTATTGACTAGATTGATCAAAGGACGGTTTGGAGGAAGCTCGTGCTTAAAGTAAAACCGCCAAGGATGATGAAGCGTGTTCCAGTCAAGGCGCTGAATCAACATATGTATTTATCTTTCAACCGCTGGTATTATGACAATCATACTGGCAAGGCCGTTATTGTGTTGGGAAATGGTTTAATGACTGAGCTGATTAAGATTATTGATCCAATGTGTCTCGTGAACTTGACAGAGACCGACAATGATGTGCTTTTCAAGAATAAGATATTAATCGAGCGTCATGAAGACTATGACTGAGCAATGCAATTTCAACATGTTGTTTTTCTGTGTCATGAGCATGGGATTAACAGCTGTTGAGACTAGCAGACGAAGTGCTTCAAATAATTTAAAAGACAAAGATCTCAAGACGAGGGGGTGTTTGTTAGTGCACAGTTTTGCGTCTCGAGTCTTAGTATTTATCTTATGTATTTATTATTGAAAGAAATATTATTATATTAAGTTAGTTCATTATGGCCTATGTAGTTCGTTAAGGATGTTTTACGAACTAGATGTTTAAATTAATTTCCCTCCTAATTCGTTAAGGATGTTTAACGAATTAGAGGGCAGTTCGTTATGTTTATTTAATGTATTGTAATGTAACGAAGTGGAGACTAGTTCTTTACCGAATGTGTAACGAACTAGAATCCATCTTCTATATATAGAGGATTCCTCCTCTGTTAAATTAAGTTTTGGTCTTAAGATATTGAACCTCTGTCCATTTACTCTCTCGATCAAAGTTTCACACACTTAATCTATTACTAATATATATACACATAATACAATTAATATAACATATAGATATACATAATTAAAAGTAGTCATGAACAAGATCCGTTAATCGTATTAAGATCTTTGATCTCAGATCTGAGGTGTTTGCAAGTGGTATCAGAGCTTTCGAGGTTCAATTGCTCTTGATCTAGTGTTAATTAAAGTAGTATTGAGATCGATTTTTTTTATTTTAGTTTAATTATGAATTTGAGTGAATTACTGTTTGATTTTGTCGGTATATTTAGAAGATCAATTCCTACTTCCAAGATCTTCTAGGTCTGTGTATGTTGATGCTTCACAAGATGATCTTCCTGATACATCTGATGTGATTTCAATTTCATCTGATGATGGTCATTTTGTTGATTCTTCCTCGGCTGCATTCCCTAAAACACATGAGATTGGTGAATCATCTCATGATGCTGAGGAGAATCTCACTAATTTAACCGACAGTGTATTGTTCCTGAGAATCCCACTCTTCGTATTTATAATTATCATCCAAAGGAAAACATCATTGGGGAACTTGATGTGGGTGTGCAAACACGTCATCAAGTTGCTTTTTCAAGTGAGAATAATGTATTGTGTGCTTATGCGGATCTACATTCTTCTGGAATTGTAAATCTAGCCAAATACACTTTCTTTCTATCCCAAGTATAGCCAACGACGACTCGTATGGCACTTGAAGATCTTTCTTGGGTGGAGGAAATGCAAGAGGAATTGCAACAGTTCAACCGTCTGGGTGTATGGGATCTTATTAATAAACCTGCTAGAGTCAAGAAGCCTATTCCGACTAGATGGGTATTTAAATGTAAAAAGGACGATCGTGGAGTGATTGTGAGAAACAAAGCACGGCTAGTGGTGCAAGGTTTCCATCAGCAAGGGGTATAGACTACACTGAGGTATATGCTCCGGTTGCAAGATTGGAAGCTATACGAATCTTTCTGGCTTATGCGGCTTACAAGAATATTAAAGTCTATCAAATGGATGTAAAAATTGCTTTTCTCAATGGCAAATTACACGAGGAAGTGTTTGTTTTACAGCCTACTGGATTTGAAGATCCTGATTATCCCGACCGAGTTTACCGCTTAAACAAGGCCCTGTATGGTCTACATCAAGCCCCGAGAGCTTGGTATGGCACACTTGCCAACCATCTGACTGATAATGGCTCCAAGAGAGGGACTGTCGACTGCACTTTATTTTATAAAAATATAGTGATAATCTTCTCCTCGTTTAGATATATGTCGACAACATTATCTTTGGGTCAACAAACGACATGTTATGTAAGGAATTCAATAAGTCAATGCAAACAAAGTTTTAAATGAGCTCGATGGGAGAGATGAACTTCTTTTTAGGGCTGTAGGTTCATCAGTCTGCGAAAGAAATCTTTATTTACCAGACTAAGTATGTGAACGTTGTCTTGAGCCGATTTAAGATAACTGCCAGAAAAATCCTTTCAACTCCTCTCCCCATGGGTCACAATTTATCACCGGATGAATTGGAGGACACCTTCGATCCTACCCTCTATCGAGCTATGATTGGGTCTTTGATGTATCTTACTGCTTCTCGACCTGATATAATGTTTGTTGTCTGTTTATGTGCTAGGTACCAAGCTAGTCCCCGAGTGACTCACCTGGAAGCGGTCAAGCGTATTCTTCAATATCTGAGGGGCAATCCTGACATCGGGTTATGGTACCCCAAGGACGATAACTTTGAACTTACTGCCTTTTCAGACTCAGACTACGGAGGGTGCAACATTAATTTTAAATCGACTACAGCAGGGTGTCAATTGTTAAAAAGTCGGATTGTTTCCTGGAAGTGTAAGAAGCAGACGGCGGTCTCCACTTCAATGAGGCAGAATATGTTGCAGCCTCGAGTTTCTGTTATCAGGTTTTATGGATCCAACAACATATGCGCGACTACGGTTTGAAGTTTCTTACTACTCCAATTTTAATTGATAACTCTGCTGCCATTAGCATCACCAAAAATCCTGTACAACACTCTAAAATGAAACATATCGAAATTCGATATCATTTCATACGAGATTGTTTTGAAAAGAAATTAATCGATCTTGAGAAAGTACATACTGATTTTCAAAAAGCTAATCTATTTACCAAAGAATTTGACAAAACTCGATTTATTTTTTTGCTTGGTTTAAATGGTTTAAAAACCCTTGTTGATGTCCTGAAACATGGATAATTATCTTTATTTTAGGTTTATTTTTATTTAATTTTATTTTGATTTTGGATTTTAGGGGCGAAATAGAAAATACAAAAATATTGTTCTTTTCGTTTGTAAATAGAAAATACATTAATATTGTGCTTTTTGTTTGTAAATAGAAAATACAAAAATATTATGCTTTTCGTTTGTATAGATAAAAACCAAAAACATTTGAAAATTTTGAAAATAACAAAAATATTGTGTTTTCTTGTTTAATAATACTTTGAAAATCCAAAAACATTTTGAAAT
The DNA here is from genome assembly GCF_021521415.1 of Bidens hawaiensis. NCBI lineage: Eukaryota > Viridiplantae > Streptophyta > Magnoliopsida > Asterales > Asteraceae > Bidens > Bidens hawaiensis. The sequence continues at coordinate 98,770 of NW_027496292.1, forward strand.
GTTGAAAAAACAAAAAATATTGTGTTTTTTCTGTATGTATAGAAAAATCTGAAAAACTAAAAAGATTGTGAAGTATTATTATTTTTTAAAAGAAAATTGAGAAAGACAAAAAGATTGTGTTTTTATGTATATAAAGAGAAAATCCAAAAAGATTTTTGCATACGTTCGCTGAAAAGTATTTCGATTACTCATATTTAAAGGACATATACTTGTATGTGTATGGTCATGATATTTACTTGTAAATGTTCGGGATAGCCATTTACCTGACAATGGAAAGTAATTTTGGCGATTGTTATTCATTTTACTTTATTCTCTCGCTGGAAATTATATCAGTTATTTAAGTTTGTGGAATATGCTTGCATGTTTTGGTCCTATTGTCCACTTGTGGATGGATAGGATAGCCATTAATCTATAGACTGATAATGACTGGGGCGATTGAATTTATTTTTATGCTCCTCAAATTTTGAGTTTTGAAGCAAAAAAGAGAAAATGATAGTACATTTATCGTTTGACCCCATATCCAGCAAGAAATAAGCTTAAAAGACTATGCGCTTAATTGCATTGGTGCATTGACAGGTCTTAAACAAGCTGTTAGAGTAAATATGTGATATAAACATAAAGATATGCCAAATTGAAAGAGGTGTTAGTATTAACAAAAATATCGGTAATGATGGCAGAAATGTAATAGCCTGTCATACTAAAGTCTTATATATGTTTGATCACCAAAAATAAAATAAAGCCAACAACAAGCATTGAGGTTCTGGACATTGTGAGTCTTTATGCGGCTTAAGAATCTGGGTTCATATGCATGAATATTTCAACCGCTTTTAGAGCAAACCCAAAGTCCTTAAACTTGATCACCGCTGTACATCGTATAAATTTAAACTACTGACTTGATCAAAATCCGTTGTTAGTCATTTGTTCCTCCCTTGCGCGCGTCTCAATACCAGTAAGAAACAGATCCCAGGGGATACAATGTATGTAAACCGACAGATGGACTCGTGCATACTCACTCACAGTAAATGAAACTTAATGCATTGCACAAAAATTTCTATAAGTTCAAAATTTTGATCAAAAATATAATGGTTTAAGTCAAGTTGGGGTGATATGGTAAAAATCAAATTAAGCTTGAACCGAGATTAGAGGCTGATAGTTTCTGATATTCTGTGCTTTAATTGAACATTTAATCATATCACGGAAAAGATTGAAAGTTTGTTAGAAGATTTAAGTGGACAACAATATCAATGACCGACTTAACACCAGTCATAATATCGTTGAAATATAAAACTGTGATGGAAGGGCAATTTGGTCAATATGATTTTCTTCTTAAACTCAACAAAAAACCAAAAATATGTACAGCTTTTGAAAAATCATACAAAAACACAAAAACATTTTTCTGTTTTACTTTTTATTTCTGTATATTTTTCTTGTAAATATTTTACATCAAAAATTCAAAATATCAAAAAGATTTTACGTTTTCTTTTACATATTATTTAATTCTACATAAGATTAAGTGTTTTTGGACGTAAAACACGTTAAGGTATTTGATCATCGAGATACGAGATTTCGTTGATTTATTTAATAAACAATTGGTATCAATAAACAATTATTAATTTAATTATTCATTTAATTATTCTTTTATTTAATTAAATTATTTATTTAATTTAGATTTACATAAATGCAATTCGTTATTTATAAATAACGAATTAGGGTCGTTTATAAAGAATTGCATTCAAATTCGTTAACTTAATTCGCTTCCGCCACTCTGTAACGAATGACTTCTAATTCGTTATATATAATTAACGATTCAAGCACGAACTAAGAACGAATCACTGTTAATTCTTTATTAATTTTAACGATTTGATTTTAATTCATTATTAATTCGTTATTGTTTCGTCTGCCACGTGTGATTTTATCATAACGAATCACCTGATTCATTTTTTCAAAATTTAGACGAATCAGATGATTCGTTGCATTGGAAACTGTGCCATGTCAGTATATATAGAGATATGTGAAAACACAATCGTCTTCACTATTTATATTCTTCTCACATAAGTAAGGTTACTCTGGCCGATTTTTCCAGATATCCAACCTTAACAAAACTTTGTTTTGATCATCAATATTGATTCACAAGGTATAGACGATTACAACGTGATGATTTTCGTCAATATTGATGAAGATCTTAAGGGTTAATTATATAATTTTTCTATCTGTTTTAAGTTTTAACTAAAACCTTTGATTTATCTAAGTTAAACAACGATTTGATGCAAATGGCCAATACGATTCAGTTCACGATGTGTTTCCGAGATCATTGTGGTCATTTGTTTGGATTTACATCGTTGATTATGTTGGAATTGCATTCAGATTGCAATTTTGACTTTTTATGTTCTTGTCAATTTTGACTTTGACTTTAATTAGTCCAAGATTAAGCCTAAGGGCCATTCGTTATGTTGTGACGAATTGGAACTGTTTCATGTCCAATTCGTTACACAGATTAAACGAATCAGTTTATCAATAATTATTAACGAATCAAACTTTAATTCGTTATTTATAACGAATTAGATTTTAATTCGTTATCTTTATACTCCTGATTCGTTAGATCGAATTCGTATTATTTTCTTGATAGCGAATTAGCCAATTCATCGTAACAAATCACCAGTTCGTTATAATTAATTAGCTTATTTAACGAATGACACTTTAAATTATTATAAAATTAAAAGTTTATAAATTAGTATAATTTTATTTCGGTATTAATTTTTGATTTTTATCTTTTAAATAATTGAGTATAATTTTATTTAATTCTTAATTTTGCTAATTCTTGGATATATTTTATTATCAGTTATGGCCGATAATATGGATCAGGATCCTCCCGCTGCTGAGCCACAACAACAACAACAACAGGAACAAGATCTCCCGATCCTTCCGTATGACAAAAGACATAATATTTGTGCCTTTGTTGGTACAAATTTTGCTGACGTGAATGTCTTTGGGGAGATGTTGGCGTTCCTTCTTCGCTCACGTATTAATTATGCCGTCACGGCAGATCCGGACGTTCGGTTCAGCATCGTCCGTCTATTCTGGAACACTGCTAGATACGTGGAGACTGAAAATCACATTACTGCTGAGGTGAATGAAAGACCAGTTGAGATATCAACTGAGACTGTTCAAAGGGTGTTGAGGTTCGGTGATACTATGGATGACCCGAGTGAGTATAATAAAGAGTTGATTAGAGGGTTATTTAGTTGATTATTATATTCTGGTGATCTTGAAGTGTCCATGTATAACAAGGCGTACTTGTGTCCTACATACAAGTACTAACTACATGTTCTTATACACTACCTTGGTGGACGGAAAGGAGGTTTTGACGAATGTCGTATCATACTTCAATCGGCGTTGTTTGAATTAATTTTTAATAAACCTTTCAATTTCTCGGAGATGATCTTCGATCATCTCAAAGAGAATTGTATTTTCGTGAATCGTCGCAAAAAGTTCTTGATGTATCCTCGGTTTTTTCAACTGTTCGTTCAGGATGTAATTCGTGATTTGGTGCTCGATCCAACACTAGTCGAGGATAAATTAAAGTTGGAGCACATGAAAGTGGATACAATATGGAGGATGAAACAATATCGTCAAGATCCTCCTCCAAGATTCAAACGGTTGATTGGTCATGTATCCAATCCTGATTATGAATGTCCTCCTAATGATCGCTGGATCCACGATGACTCGGATTCTGAGCGTGAAGAAGGACCCGGTGGGAACAATGGTGATGACGGTGATAATGATGGTGGTGAGGGTGGTAATGATCATCCACAATGTCGTGTGGAGGTTGAGGCAGCTGCTGTTGAAGCTTCTCAACGGAAAAGAAAAAGGAAAGAGTTAGCAGGTGAAGGGTCCTCGAAGCGTCGAGTGACTGTTGGAGCTGGTATTTCGTTTGGAATCCAGCCTCCAAGGTCGTCTTTTATGCCGCGTACTACTAGCACCCCAGAAGTCACATTGAAGACCATACTCACTTCTGATCCTAGGCTTGGCATGATTCCACAGTCTATTTTATCGACATTGCCAAGGCCTACGACTGCTACATCGGTGGTTTCTGTTGGTTCAGTCGGGACCGAGACGATCCGAGCCGGTTCGAGACGGAAGGTTTGATAACCAAAGACGGATAGAAACAAACACGAAACAAACGATTTCATTGATAAAAACGAAAGATTACATGCTTGTTAAACACTGAAATCACGATCTATGGCAGGGGGAGGTCGAGCATGGCCTTCCCCCTCATCCGGACAGCACCTGGGCGCCGGGCACGCAAATCCTTAACAAACCACGCCTGAAAGCTGGGTATTTATACCCACTGCTATTCGATCAGGACTCATTCGATCGAATGAGTCCTATTCGATCGAATAGCAGACTCATTCGATCGAATTAGAGACTGGTTCGATCGAATGAGTATCCATTTAAAAATGCTCTTTCGAATGGATGACTTTCGGCGTGGACCACTATCTAGGTGTACAGCATACAACATAAACAATCTAAACTATTCGCCAAGCGACGGCCACAAAACATGCACCAACAGTTTCACCAACACCGACGATGATGCCACCACCGCCTATGGATATTTCATTTATGAGGCTCAATCGTCCTCAAGGTCTTGTTCAGCCAATTCCTCCCTCGTTTCATGCCATGACATAGGATCAACAGATGAATATGCTCTTGATCTTACTTCATCTTTATAAAAATAAGATGGCTACTGACCGTCTGACTCAAGAGCCCATGATGGATAATCAAAAGAAGCTGCTGAGCTATGTCTCATTTTTCCAAAAGGAGACCAAAGCCCTTCATGAGATTGTTATGTCTCAGGGGGTGAAGTTAAGAGAACAAGAGGACATGATTCTCCAGCTTACATGCAAAGAAGATGAACTAAAGAAGCTCAGAAATTATGATGAAGATCCTGATGAGTCAGGTGCTGGGGGAAGTGAGACGAAACAAAATCACGGCTCATCCTCTTATGCAGGCACGAGTGGGGCAGCTGGTGATGTTGATAGTCAGCTGGTCGTTTATCAGGACTCGACGAATGTCAAGCCGATTGAGTCGATAAAGGCTGACACTGTTATATTCTTTGATGCTGAGGAGGTGATAAGAAGAATTGTGAATGCTGATGAGATTGAGGTAGAACAGTTCATGGAACGGTCTTTAACACGAGAGCAGATTTCTATACTTCTTGGGTTGAATGAAGATGAGTTGGATGTGTTAGAGACTGAGGAGGATGTGGAAGTTGAGAACAACGTGGAAATTTTGAATGATCCAACGATTCAGATGAACACGTCATTTCTTTATAAAGATGAGGAGGTAGAGATTGAGGACGTGATGGCTGAGGGATACCTTGATCTATTTCAACAAACAAATGTTTATCAGGGTGCTCCGGTATTCAATGAAGAAACTATCAAAGCAGCCGAGGATTAGTTGGAGAAAGAATCAAAGGGCAAAAGTGTTGATACAATATTTGATACAAAGAATGATCTATCCATTGCTGATATCCAAGGATGGTTTGCTTATAGAGACAAAAGAGCTCGTAAGATTATTAATGCTTACAGGTATGTTGAAAAAGAGCTGGAAGTGGAAGCTGTTGCGCGTGCTCAAGCTAATCAGATGACGTCTTTTAAAGCCGTGTCTAAAGTAAGAGGTGATATACTTTCATGGATTTATGATTCTGATTTAAAGGTTTGTATTATCAAATGGGAGAACGACGTCCAGTATTATGAAAATATTACTGACGTTCTCTCATTACCGCGTTGGGATGTTCGTACCCTCGCGTATCGACCTTTTATAAACCGTGGTGGGAATCACCAAGCAAATTGGTTCCACCAACATTTGCTGTTCAAGGTGAACCACGGGTTTAAGTTCTTTAAGCCGCAGATTCCTACCCATAAATGTGTTGACGAGATTGATCAAAGGACGGGTTGGAGGAAGCTCGTGCTTAAAGTAAAACCGCCAAGGACGATGAAGCGTGTTCCAGTCAAGACGCTGAATCAGCATATGTATTTATCTTTAAACCGCTGGTATTATGATAATCGTATTGGCGAGGCCGTTATTGTGTTGGGAAAGGGTTTAAAGACCGAGCTGATTAAGATTATTGATCCAATGTGTGAACTTGACAGAGACCGGCAATGATGTGCTTTTCAAGAATAAGATATTAATCGAGCGTCGTGAAGACTATGACCAAGCAATGCAATTTCAATGTGTTGTTCGTGTGTGTCATGAGGATGGGATTCACAGCTGCAGAGACTGGCAGACGAAGCGCTTCAAATAATTTAAAAGACAAAGAGCTCAAGATGAGGGGGTGCTTGTTAGTGCACAGTTTTGCGTCTCGAGTCTTTGTATTTATCTTATGTATTTATTAATGAAAGAAATATTATTATATTAAGTTAGTTCGTTATGGTTTATCTAGTTCTTTATGGATGTTTAACGAACTAGATGTTTTAATTAATTTCCCTCCTAATTCGTTAAGAATATTTAACGAATTAGAGGGCAGTTCGTTATGTTTATTTAATGTATTGTAATGTAACGAAGTGGAGACAGGTTCGTTACGGAGTTTGTAACGAACTAGAATCCATCTTCTATATATAGAGGATTCCTCCTCTGTTAATTTAAGTTTTGGTTTAAGATATTGAACCACTGTTCGTTTACTCTCTCGATCAATGCTTCACACACTTAATCTATTACTAATATATATACACATAATACAATTAATATAACATATAGATATACATAATTAAAAGTAATCAGGAACTAGGTCCGTTATTCGTATTAAGATCTTAGATCTCAGATCTGAGGTGTTTACAAAAGTTGATCACAAAAGCCTCTTTTCTCTTCCAAAACCTGTACTTTTTCTCTTGTAAAACTCATAACCTACAACAAGTATTAAGCTTTTGTAAGATCATGCAAAAACAAGCCAAAACTATTATTTATTATACGATTAAGTACTTAAAATATGATAAAAACGTGTGGCAAACAAGTGTGTTTTACAATACATCAAACATCCCCACACTTGGAATTTTTCGTCCCTGAAAAAGAAATCTATACAGGATCATAACCAAGTGAAAAATAACAAACTCCCAGCTTATTTAACATTACTAAAGCATAAGAAACAGCTCGACATATTGACCGCGATTGCCGATAATGTTATCCACTTAAACCCAGCCACTAACCAATCAAGCCCCCAATTGCATTAAGCCTTTTAAGTCCAAAAATCATGGCTACACCTACCCCATCTCAGACAACAAGAGCTAGAAGAACTAGAGTCGAAGCAAACAGGTTCGACAAATCACCATAAGCCAAGGACTCCTTTATGGTACTAATTAGATGCACTCAATGGAATTTGATGAATGAATAGTCCTGTGGAGGTCCTACAAGCTATTCCTAATTATTATTGGACTTTGTTCTATAAATTTCTAATTTGATATTTATTGACTAAGAACCTTCGAGCCCCAATAGTGTATCCTCAGAGTCACTATCTCTTTGGTAACACTTAAATTCTAAGTCCCGTCTAGTATGTGCATCTTTGGCCTCTTTTACTAACTTTGAGAATGCTTCTTTGGCATTTTACAATACATAACTATCTCATAATCATTTGTTTTTTGGAACAACTTCTCAGAGTACACATAATTTTTATAGCATACTTTTTTTTTAATATCACCCTAAAGTATATAACTATTTCTAAGCTCGCAAAAAGATGGACATGTGGTGGTGTGCTGGTATGAGTGCATCTAAGTCTTATCATCTCAAAGTTTTCAGATTATGGTAATCCTCCCTAAGCATCGAAATTAAGTTTCACCGTTTTTCAAATTAGTATATATAAAAATCTGCTAAAGGGGACTATCAAAGCTAGTTGGACCTACCGACACATCCTAAATCAGATATTCAAACATTCTTTTCTTTTATTATTATTATTATTATTATTATTATTATTATTATTATTATTATTATTATTATTATTATTATTATTATATATTTCAAAAGTTCTGAGAGTTCGTTAACATAACGGTAATAATATCATTTCTTGCTTAACGTATAAGGAAACAGTTTTCAAGGGATAATTTTTCTTTAAAACTTTTTTTTTTCATATTCAGTCGCCCTAGCCACTTTCAATTTTCGGTTGAATGGCTATCCCGTACATCTACAGGTAGATAACAGGACTAAACATACGCAAGTATATGTCCCTCGAACTTAAGTAGCCGACATAATTTTCAGCAAAAGAACAAAAATTATTTTTCTACAACTAAGTAAAATAAATTCTCATCCCCACACTTAGAACGAAATCTTTCTCGATGAGAACAAGAAAAAGAAATAAAATAAAATACAAAAAAAACTTAAAGTAATCAAAAGTAAAACAGAGAATGAGTTACTCCCCGGGTTTATATGCAGAATATTCATCAGTTGTGTATCATTCGAACGATCGTATAGCATTTCGTTTGACGCCGCAATCTCAGGAGAACCAGTTCCAAAACACCATTAAAGCTGCCATACGCATAATAAAACCTGCAATAACTCAAACTTGCTCTCATGTAGTGGTGTACAAAACAGAAAACAAAAACATAAGAAATAAACATATTTTTGTGTTTTTGCATTTTTTTAATTTTTTATCATTTTTTAATTTTTAGTTTTTTAATGAAAAAATTAAAATAAATAAAACAGATAATAAAGAAAATCATAATACACATTATACAACTCGGGCTGTGTCCTGAGTGATGCTTCCAACACGTCTATGCCTCGGTGAATGAGTCAAGGTAGAACACCTCGACTGTCTAATTAGCTACTGGCTCGCCTATGTAATGCTTCAACCTGTGACCGTTCACCTTAAATATTCCGCTCTGATATTGTATCTCAATAGTGCCATATGGGAATACCTCAGTGACCGTGAACGGTCCCGACCATTGGGATTTCAACTTTCCAGGGAATAACCTCAACCGGGAGTTATACAATAAGACCTTATCCCCACACTTGAACTGCTTATTGCCCTTCAGCTTTCTATCATGCAGTTCCTTCGTCCGCTCCTTATACCTAAATGACTGTGCATATGTGTGATCCCGGAGCTCCTCGAACACATGCAGCTGGAAACGTGCCCTCTGCGGCCGATAAATCAAGATTAACCCTCTGAAGGGCCCATGAAGCACAATGCTCCAACTCAACAGGATAATGACAGGCCTTCCAATGGTGTGGAACCAGTCGGAGTCTTGTAGGCTGTACGGAAGGCCCACAAAGCATCATCTAAATTGTCGGACCAGTCCTGACGATTCGAACCAACCGTTTTCTCAAGAATACGTTTGTTTCCCCGATTACTAACTTCCACCTGCCCACTAGTATGTGCGTAGTAGGCGGTCGCAAGCCGATGGCTGACCCCATAGCGCTGCAACGCCTTATCCATCTTCGCATTGCAGAAGTGAGTACCTCGATCACTGATCAAGGTATTCGGGACACCAAAACGAGCAAAGAGAATCTTAAGAAAATGGACTACCAATCGGACATCATTGGTGGGTAGAGTCTTGGCCTCAACCCACTTTGAGAAATAATCGACGGCCACAGTACGTATTTGTTCTCATGCGAAGATGGAAACGGTCCCATGAAATCAATGCCCCATACATCGAAAACTTCACAAGCCTGAATAGCATTCTGTGGAATTTCGTTTCGCGATGAAATGTTGCCGACACGCTGGCAACGATCACAACTCCTAACAAATGCATGCACGTCCTTAAAAAATAGAAGGCCAATAAAAGCCAGAATCAAACACCTTCTTAGCCATCTAACCTGCACCGTGGTGACCTCCTATCGATCCTACACGACAATGGCTATGAATCTGCCATCCCTCCTAAGCATCTACACACCTCCTAATCAGCTGATCAGCACCGATACAGAAAAGATACGGGTCGTCACATAGGTAAAACTTAACATCAGTAATGAGTTTTATCTTTTGCTGGTAAGGCATCTTCGGAAGGTACCCGTCAGCAATATGGTTCGCAAAGTCAGCGAACCACGGAAAACCCTCCTCCTATGTCGTAACAAACATGAGACTCTCCGACAGAAACGATCGTCGATCCTGACCCCCGAATCTCCTAACTCAGCTCCCTCGAGACGTGAAAGATGATCAGCCGCCACATTCTCACCCCCCTTTCACGGATCTCAATATCAAGATCTTGAAGTAACAGGATCCATAGGATAAGACGAGGCTTAACATCCTGCGTGTTAAATCGATATCGAATAGCAGCATGGTCCATGTACACAATCGTCTTGGACAGAACTAGATAGGACCAAAATTTATCGAAAGCGAACACCATATCTAACAGCTCTTTCTCGGTGGTGGTATAGCTCTCCTGTGCACCATTTAAGGTTTGGCTAGTGTAGTAAATCAGATGTAATTGTTTATCCTTCTGCAGTCCTAGAACCACTCCGACTGCGAAGTCGCTCGCGTCACACATCAAATCGAATGGTAACGACCAGTCGGGAGCAACCATGATCGGGGCGTTAATGAGTTTTTCTTTCAAAAGATCAAACGCCTCGATACACTTCTTAGAAAAAATCAATCGAGCATCCTTATCCAGAAGTTTGGTCATGGGTCTCGCGATCTTAGAAAAATCTTTGATGAGCCGGCGGTAGAACCTGGAATGACCTAGAAAACTCCGGATGGATCTTACAGAAGTAGGCGGGGGGAGATTAGAAATGGTCTCGACCTTCGCTCAGTCAACCTCTATCCCCGCACTCGAAATCCGATGCCCCAGAACAATGCCCTCGTGAACCATGAAATGACACTTCTCCTAGTTAAGGACTAGGTTGGTGTCAACATAGCGGGACTTCATCCTCTCAAGATTATACACACAATGGTCGAAGGAAATCCCAAAAACAGAAAAATCGTCCATGAACACCTCCATGGAGTCCTCGATCATATCATGGAAAATAGTCACCATACATATCTGGAATGTGGCTCGAGCGTTACACAGTCCGAATGGCATACGTTAATAGGCAACGTTCCGTAAGGACAGGTAAAAGTGGTTTTCTCCTGGTCATTCGGGAGCTATAGGAACCTAGAAATACCCGAAGAAACCATCTAAGAAGCAGTAGTACTACTGACCTACCAAATGCTCCAACATCTGATCAATGAAGGGTAAAGGAAAGTGGTCTTTCCTGGTGGCATCATTCAGTCTGCGATAGTCGATGCAGACTCTCCATCCAATCATAGTCCTAATGGCAATGAACACGTTACTCTCATTGGTGATGACATTCATGCCACCCTTTTTAGGAACCACTTGAACTGGGCTTGCACATGCACTAACAGAAATGGGGAAAATGATCCCCATATCAAGGAGTTTAATGATCTCCTACTTCACAACCTCTTGCATTTTCGGATTAAGCCGCCTTTGCGGCTGAACGACAGTTTTGAAATTATCCTCGATGAGGATTTTATGAGTGAAAAACAAAGGGTTGATACCCTTAATGTCGATAATCTTCCATGCAATCGCCTCCTTGTGCTCTCATAGCACCTTCAACAACTTCTCCTTCTCGACCTCCGTTAAAGCAGATGCAATGATAACCGGCAGCTTCCTCTCTTCATTTAAAAACGCATACTTAATATGGGCAGCCAAATCCTTTAGCTCAAAGGAAGAAGGAGGACTCTCGACAGAAGGTCGGTCCATAGGATCGTCTCGTACGATCTCAGCAGACACGCCAGATTCAGGGCTATGTGAGTCGGTGTCGTCATTCAAGGACTGATCGAACATGGCAACCATCTCAATCTCTGGAATCTCCCTATTGAGAATCTGGGTGTCGGAGGCAGATCCTCTACAGATCTCGCTGAAAAACTCCCCAACGTGTTCCATGATGGTATCGATGAAGTATTAGGAGTCATCAGTAGACTTGGGGTGTTTCAGTGACTGTTGAACGTCAAAGGTGAAGTTCTTATCCCCAACTCTCAACATCAACTTACCCTCGCAGACGTCGATCAATGCCTATGAGTGGCAAGTAATGGTCGGCCTAAGATAAGTGGGACCCTATCATCATCGTTCATGTCCAAGATTATAAAGTCCATCAGGAAGATGAACTTATCGACACAAACAAGCATGTTCTCGACCACCCCTCGGGGGTATTTCACGGAACGATCAGTAAGTTGGATACTAATCCGGGTAAGACGTGGTTCGCTTAGACCCAACATGCGATACACGGAATACGGCATGAGGTTAATACTGGCAATAAGATCCACCATCGCATAAACCACCATATTATTACTCAAGATGCAGGGAATCGTGAAACTCCCTGGATCGGACATCTTTTTTGGTAACTTTCTCTACAAGACTGCAAAGCAACTAGCACTCAATGGGATGGAAGAGACCTCAGCTAAATTCTCCTTATTTGAAAGAATATCCTTAAGGAACTTTGAATATTTCGGCATTTGAGTGAGTGCCTCAAGGAATGGGATGTTAAGGTGAATTTGTTTCAAAAGATAAAGAAATTTGGAGTTCTGATCTTCGTCTCCATCCCTGCAGAGTCTCTCGGGATATGGAAGTCTAGGTTTATAGACTCTCGCTGGTGTTCTGGGTAACTGCTGGTTTTCGGCCTGTGCTATACTTCCTGGGTTGCGCCTCTGATGCACCTTGGCCGGCGGAGACTCCAACTGAATCTCCTCGTCCACCTGCTATTGTCACCTCCTGACTCACGGGCTCACTACGTGCCACAACACTGCTCCTTGTCGTTACAGCCTTCGCAAACGCCTTTGGATTTTTCTCGGTATTACTCGGAAGTGTTACTGGCGACCTCTCATTCAGACGACTTGCAATCTCTCTCATCTGTCGCTCAAGATTTTGAATTGATGCTCCCTGATTTCTCATGAATGACTCGTGCTCCCAAAATTTCTCTTGAGTCTCTTTCTGACGGGAGTCCTCTCGAGTCATAAGTTGCGGCAGCATCTGTGTCTGATGTGCCATCATCTCCTGTAACACGGGCTTCTTCTCCCCACTACTCGCTCTCTCACTGGAATCCTGGAATAGACTCTGACGCTGCTGAAAGCCGGACCGATTTCCGTTCCTCCAGTTGGAATTTTGATTACCTCTCCACCCCGAATTATAAGAATTTTGATTTCGGTTCGGATTACAAACAAAGTCTACTGCCTCCTCTTGGAAACCTATCAGGCACCGAAGGGTATCGTGCCCTCCTCTACAGATCTCGCACAGCTTATGTCTTCACCTTCAAATCCTTCACGATCTTCTCCAACGCCTCAACCTGTGCAGCAAGTGTGGTGCTCGTGTCGACCAAATGTATACCGCGTGATAAGGAGTCGATGGTCTTGGTGCTCTTAGCGGGTGGTCGCTGGTATCCACTTATGGCTAACCCGTTAAATAGAGAAATGCACTCATCGGTATCCTTCGTCGTCAATAAGTTGCCTCCGGCAGCCGTGTCGAGCATACTCTTAGTCGCGTATGTCACTTCGTTATAGAACTTCTCAACAACTGCCCAGTCTTGCAGGCCATGGTTCGGACATAAAGCAAGTAAATTTTTCCCACACCTCGTAGAAACTCTGGTGTCCTCCATCTGGAAAGAATGAATCTGGTTACGCAAACGAGCGGCCTTAGCCGGAGGATCGTATTTCTCAAGAAACTGGGTCTGCATGGCGGCCCAAGTAGCAATAGATCCCTGAGGAGGGACTCAAGCCACAAACTCGCATGATCAACGAGTGAGAACGGAAAAAACGCGAAGTTTGATGGCGTCTTCGAATACGCCGGCAAGATGAAAAGTGTCACAAATACATGCAATGCGAGTGAGAAGAGAATGCTGGTTTTCCTGGAGCAACCCGTGAAATTGAGCAGAATGTGAGATGGTATTCAGAATGTTAGATGGAATCTACCAATTTGTGTTAATTGCGATGGCTGGTGGAGCAATGCTGGATCTCGCACCAGCATCGACCAGATGGGCCCAGTCTGCAACTGTCCTCCTCGGTGGTGAAACTGCGTCGCCCATTATCCTATCCCTAATGACGGATTCAGAAAAAAGTAGGAGAAAAGGATCTATTACCAACACACGAAGAAGAACAGGAAGATAGTCTGGTACGACGTCTCTCACGAAACTCTCTCTAGTTCAGAAAATCATTTAGATTCAGGCGGTCCTAGAGATCGATTACGTCGCATACAACTATTAAAAATACAAGAAACTGAAATCAGATAAACTATTTTAACTAACAAACAAAGCAAAATAAAAACAAGTTGTAGGTCCCCCCGGGGACGTCGCCGATCGATACGAGATCCGCACGACGTCTAGGAGTGCGGAATCCTCCTAGACTCGTTAATGGTGTACAAGACGAATAACATAAACACGTACACGATCAAATACACAAACAAATACTAGAACGGGATAAACAAATCTGCAGATTCATATATAAAATAATCACGTTACATACCGTAACAAAAACAGAAACACGACTGACCCGAGGTGAGCTCTACCTCGGGTCGTCTCACACGACTCTAGTCTCTTACTCTCTCTCAATAAACAAGCTGCTCAAACACACACTGATTTCTAGATTCCTAAAACTAAACAAGACACAACTATATATAGACAAACATTCACGGGCCTGGGCTTCAGTAGGCGAAGTTGTGCTAACTTCGCCTAATGCGAAGTTGTGATAACTTCGCCTAAGGCAGAAGTTGTTACAACTTCGCCGTTGGCGAAGTTGTTCTAACTTCGCCTAAGGCGAAGTTGTGCTAACTTCGCCTGTGGCGTTCCGCTGGTCAGAATTGCATAGCGACGGTCACAAAATGCACCAACAGTCTCCCCTTTGACCGTTGCTCTCAATTCTAACAAAACACGAAAGATCATCTGTTACAAAACATGCACCAACACAAGTAGCAAACAAGGTAGGTCCTAACTCGAGTCGTTCTTAATACGCCTCAAACCGTGTCCCGGGCAACGGCACCAAAAACTTGATGTGGGCCTAAAGGGTGTTTCTTTCTACGGAACTTACAACTAAGTAATATAGAACCGGAAAGTGTACCGATCGTAAGTAATATAGAACTAAGGAAGTCCGAGTATCGAACATGAGGACATGTGAAAACGTTTATGATCACTAACCCTAAACAAGACCTTCCTAAGAATAATATTTTTTAAATGATTTTTAATAATTATACTACTTGACCTAACTTACTTTTACTATATCAAAAAGACTTAACTTAACAAGACTTAACGAAACTTTACGAATGAAAGTGACAATGGAGAAAACGTCTACCTAGGTAAGTATCATATTGAAGGTCTAACAAGCTAATGGATTGAATAATCTCACGACACTGGTATCTAAGGATCACACAACTAAGGTTCGCACAAGAAAGCTAGATCACCTCTCGGTCTCACTAACCAACCCTAACTTACACTTATTTGATTTTAAGAACAAACCGGGAAATGAATTGCTAAGGTGTTCTAATGTCGACTCTCCTCTCGGACTTACCGACACACGATCCTAATGGAAACGAGTACTGCACAACCAAGGATAGAGGAACATTTTGGTTTAACTTATACTAGACCAACTAATCGCTCACAAACCCAAACCCGACAAGAACCGAACCCGTTCTCGCGCAATCTTAATCCTAACAAGTAAAAGCTATGAGATGACTTTGCTTCCTATCACCTCTCGGTCTCTAAGAAGATGCTTACCCGCTGAATTCAATCAATTAACACACACAACTAAACCCTACGGTTGTACACCCCGCAAACAATCTCTAAACAGAAAGTAAATTGTCAAACTAGCTACAATCAATCAAAACTAATTCAATCAATCAAAGCAAGGGGTTTACGAGTATAATTAATAATATCATAGCCACTAAACACAACCTAATGCAATATTAAACCAAACTTTCATTAACAAATTAAGTCATGATGATTAATCAATCCCTAAAACTCACTAAAACCTAACAATATTCATCAAACCTAGGTAGAACTAACAAGTTTAGCCTCTCATGATTTTTAGACAACATGTATACATCAATGTAAACACCATATTAATCATCACAAACATCATTAAATTCATTCAACAATAAATCAAGATCATACACAAACCAATCTTCAATTCAATTGCAAAAGAAATTAACTTTAAGGTTCTAAATCAAAGATTATGAACACTAACAAGAACACAAGGTTTATGAATGTTATACTCAAGATTAGGGCTGAGATTAGTGATTAATATGAACCCTAGTTGATGTCCACAACCGTCCTTGATGATCTTCTTATTCCTCCAGCGGCCACTAGCCTCCACAACCTTTTGCTATTTTCTTTTCTTGGCTGCAGATTGCGATTGGAGAATGGGGGCGGGGGAGTTTGGGTTTTTTTTTTTGTTTTGTTATATTAATATAATAGCATGTATGACTTGGTTCTTGTGGGCTTGGGTCGGGCCTTGAGTTTAGTCTTCAAAAGTTGATCATAAAAGCCTCTTTTCTCTTCCAAAACCCGTACTTTTTCTCTTGTAAAACTCATAACCTACAACAAGTATTAAGCTTTGTAAGATCATGCAAAAACAAGCCAAAACTATTATGTATTATACGATTAAGAACTTAAAATATGATAAAAACATGTGGCAAACAAGTGTGTTTTACAACACATGAGTACTCGAATAAACTTCACCCCAAGGACAGAGAAACTATTAGGCGATTTTTAAACATCTGTTCGCCCCAAGGACAGTCTTCCTGTCCCGGAACTCCTCACCTTAATCCCCAACCAGGAAATTAAAGAATTTTATACTTCTCTTCAACCCGGTCACGGCTTAACAAAAACATTCACGTGGTGGCCACACACACACATCCAAATAAAACAAACATCAAACATACAAACTTCCAATCATAGGTAATAAAATTAACATAATCTATGCAAAGTTTTCCAAACGTTTCAAAAGGGTAAAATCGTCATAAAGTGTGTATGCTAGCCCAAAACGTAAAACATTTAATAAGGGGCGTCATGAAACTCACCTGATATGGTTCACATAAACATCACAACTGGATCCTCTAGATAACCACTCCTAATCCACAAGCCTGTCAAGTTAACGCACACAACAATCACTAACCTGACCGCAATTACTCGCTTATCCTACGAGACGTCCTAACATGATCGGATTGACCAAATGCCACACCCAAAATTCATATCCATCTACATCAGCCCTCGGAGTCCTTAAATTAGCCAAAACTCCCTTTCCAATAAATCATCACCAACGGTTCCCAAACTACGTTCATTTTACGTTAATTGTGTCGAATTCGTGCGTTAACGAACTGATTAACCAACAACCAACCAAATCAGCCCTATTTTGAGAATATTAAACCTTATTATAGCCTACATCAATATTTAACCACCCAAGTCGGTGAGGTCGAAAATTGATTATTTTTCACATTAATTCACAATTAATCGATTTTACGCGCCCTTTCAAACTAATTGAGGAATCATCAACCAAACCAGCCCCTATTAACAAAAAAATAACTTTCCCACTGTACCTTCACTAACATAAGACCCCTAAATCTAATCGGGTTTACCATTCCTTCAACATTCAAAAACCCTAGAAATCGGTTTTAATCAATTGACCTATCAAAACAATACCAATGGTCATGAAGTTTTAGTATGATATACTAGACATACCTGGGAATCTTTTGACACCAAAACTCCAGTTTTTGACCTCAAGAATCGTGCCAAATGAATTTAGTCCAAATCTGTCCCTAGTTCAAGAAACGAATTAATTGTCCATCTTAACAAACTAGGTTATGAAATTTAAGATCATGAGAGTTTAGTAGACACCTTTAACGACCTCCAGCAGTTTTGAATTGAATTAACTCGATCAAAATCAAAGAGGTTGGCGGCTTGAGGGGGGGGGGGTTGTGTTATAACTTTCTTTAGTTTCACTTCTAGCCCTATCACTTCGTAATTCGAAACATCTTGCTCCCCAACTAATAGAAAGACCTTTTGGACATGCCCATTGGTTCCCGAGCCCTCAAGAGAAACCCGAGAAATTAATTTAACAACTCTACACTCGTGTGGTTCAGTTTATAAGAATTTAGGGGTGTTACAATATATATATATATATATATATATATATATATATATATATATATATATATATATATATATATATATATATATATATAATTATAATTTATCAAGTTATTTATTATATTAAAATATAATGTATAAATTCAAATATTTTATAAATGAATATAGTTTATACAAATATTATTATTTATTATCTATTATTAATTATTTACAATACTAATTTACAAATATCGTTATTAATAGTGTATTTATATATATACATACACATTAACGTATCTTTAGTTTAAAATAAATCTCATTATATAGTCTATCCAAAGTTTTATAAATATTTATTTAAGTATTTTATGTATTTTATATAATTAAATCATGTTATTTACGATAAAACTTTGATAATAAAATAACTAAAAAATCTATGTAATATTCACTTTCGCAAGAACACTCGATCATCCAAAATCCCGAACCTCTCCCTAGTTTTAAATTCGTTGTTGAAATCATATTTATTCCGCAATTATTGTTACTTAGGATTTCTCGCTGGTATTTACAATATTTATCTATTATCTAGTTTTCAAAATCGCAACTGTTTATTCCTTGTGTGTATATCTGTTTATGATTAAGTTGCTATTTGATTGCTTGCTCTATTTGAATACCTTTTTGAGAGGTCCAACATATTCTCATTATAGTATGATCATACGACTGTCGTATTAGCCATCGTCCACTTCATCTGGCATTGAGCTTACCGGCAACTCATCTTTGAGAATCAATGCATGACGCGTGGCAATGGTTTAGCCCTGCCTATATATTTGTGTGATTTGTTCATATGCTATGGTTAAATTGCTTATCTCACGGGAACAATTTGCATTTTTATTTATTTTCTATATATTATTGTTTTCGTATCTTAAACTGGTGTTTTACTCACTCAACATGTGTTGTTGACAAACCTTCCTATTTTATATGCATATGCAGGTTATCGTATGAACTAGTTGCAAGATTTGGTGAAGACTTAGTGAAGAATTAAGTTAGAAGAATTATAATCAAGACTTAGATTTGTATTCATTATTTGTTTAATTGAGTTGTACGTTGTATTTGAATTTATTTGGATATTTAATTAAATTAAATAGATATTTTCACCTTTAAATTATTGCCTGATACTACCTTGAGAGCCGTGAGCAAACATCTCACGTCCCGGCATTTCCGCCTTAGGTTAGGTTGTGACATTTCACATCGTGTCATAATTTATTTATTCTAACCCATGTGATAAACGGGTAGCTAACCTAGTATTCTTATATTACAAGTCACTATCTGTGGTCCTAGAGGACGGTGTGAAGCACCTGACGCTCACGGGCTTGGGCAAAGTGTGATGGGCGCAATGTGGCGCTTAGATGGCGCACTTCGCATCTCCGCTTGAGAGCTGCCTTAGTATTTTTGTGGAAAATTAAAAATTTTATATATCTTCCCATTGCGCTATGCGGCGGATTTTTATAGGCCTCGTCGCGATACACGAATACTTATAATTATCCAACAAAAATTGTTTTTCATCGTGCTACGTGATGGGCTCCCACTAGACCCCGCGATATACGACGTGGAGGCTACGCACCTATGACACGTTTCCTGCCACGTGGCATAGCTAAGGCTTACTCGATAGAGCCAAAGGCTTATTGTGCTACACAACGACCTATGTTTGTGCCCGTTGTGATACGCAACTGGACCGAAAATCAGGTATGAAAGGGGAAGAAATCAGCCTTCACTCCTCGTCCTGAAATCTCTTTCTCTCCCAAACTTTCTGTTATATTAAGAGTGTTGGTATACTACACGAGTAGTCGTAACAATACCCACTCTGATAGGAAGAAGCTTTTTATACGAGAATCCAAAAGCTCTGGCTGAATAAGGTAAGACATTCTGCCATCGTGTAAAGTTTCTAGTCTCGCGATTATCTTTATGCTTATGGGGTTTTTACTGATCCATATATAACAAATTGTGCTTAACCTAGGTGCTTAATACCTAGAAGCGCTCTTTAATTGTAAAATTGCAAGGTGAAACATTCGAGTATTTGTACAAATCACATTTGTGTGAGACAACTGGTTTTTCAATATTGTCACAATCACAAATAAGGTCGAGTGACAAGTACCTTTCGGTAATTTGTTTGCAGGCAAATGTAAAACATTTTAATGCTATCAACGTAAAATGTGTTGTTTGTAAATGAATGTACTCACCAGGAGAAAATATCCTGATCAAATATTTTTTAACATTTTTAGCTCGCTTGTTAGAGACAAAGGAATGATCCATGCAGCTTCCAACATAAATAAGTGGTTTGTCAACAGAATAAAGAAATACGTTTTGTAAATTAAGGGTTATCCCTATAAAACTTATGTTTGTAAAAAAATGGGTTTTATTCCTAGTTGATGATATAAGAATTATGGTGTTTTATGACTATAATCATTTTTCCTAACTATAGTCCTGAAGAAATATTACACTACTAAATATTTTAATAATAAACACATATACCACAACTCAATGTTCACGACTCCTCTCCTAGGGTATAGGGTATGTGGCTATGACAGCTGAAGTCGCATCCGAGAGCCACTGGTTTAAGCAATATAAATATTTTAATAATACCCAATTTAAAATTTAGAGTTAGGAGATAAATGTATAACCACTGTGTTAACCATACGAATAATATTTTTACCACACGAGAATATAAATAAATATGATTTTGCTTTTGGAGTTCGTTGTTTTTTTGTTTTTAATTAACAGCATGAGTGAGCTCGTTGAGCCTTCCAATACAAATCCGTTAACACCATGTATATAGTAGTCGGATACCCTAGTGAACAAAATACAAAGTATTTAGAACCTATGTTATTCCAAACACAACCTCTAGAACAACCAAAACAAAAAGGTGAAGAAGATATAAAAACTAGCAGAGAGGATTGAGAAGAGGAAAAAGAGAAATAACAACGCTAGTCACAGCAGCACAACCACCTCAACCAGAACCACCATCAGAACCACAATCCTTTCAACTAGAACCCCTTTCACAAATACAATGCAAGAAAGACTAAACATATGCTTAGATGAATGTGAAATCTTTCAGCCAATACTAAATGATATATGTGCAAGAAGCTCTTGCAACCTGACCATACCATATCAAACCCAAGAAAATATACTCCCCCCCTAATGACATCATCAACCAAGCTTAATTAGAGGAATGTTGGACTAATGATGGTCAGTTCCATATGATGATGAAAAATCTATATGCGCCATTCAAAGTTGAGACAACTAACTTCCCCAATGACACTGGAGATGACAACAAAACTTCGTCACTTTGGGGGAGAGTTGTGGGACATCGAAAATAAACTAAGGAATATTAGGGAGAATATTACTTGGATATATAAAAATCACGAACTATACATATAAAGACTGCTAACATATATATAATATCTAAATGTTCATTATTGTAATTTCCTTTTTGTAAAAAAAAAAGAGAGTGTGTAATGTATATTAGATGTAAACTATAGTGATGCATATATATATATATAAATATATATATATAATGTCTAAATATCTAAACGATCGACAATTTTGACATATTATGTGCCTATGAGTTATTTGTGCTTATGTGTTATTAATATATTGCTTACTTTATTATTAATTACGATATTAATAAATCCTTTCTTGTTTGGAATTCAGGTGTCGAATGGAGTTCTTCTAACCAAAACAATCAAAAAAACGAGCACAATCCTGAAAATTCCAATCAGTGAAATCCTCTAAATATGAACGCTATTGAAAATATGATAGCTCATAGAATCCTTGAAGCAATCCCTTTAATTGCTGATGCTATTAAACAACTAGTAACTGTAACTAGGGTAAGACCGAGACTACAAACGAAAGTCAACACTGAGGTTAGTAACAATGTAAATGGAGGAAATAGAAATAAGAATCGATTACCCAAAAAGTCAAAAGTTAACGGGTGTACTTACAAGGATTTCTTGGCATGTAAGCCAACCGTGTTTGAAATGAAGTAGCCATTTTAGAAATACGCTGGTTAGAAAAGACGGAAGCTGTTATAAGAATCAGTAAATGTGCTGAAGAAGAGAAAATATTGTTTGCTTCTAACCACTTTACCAATGAAGAATTAGAATGGTGGAACACTGTCCTTCAGGCGAAGGGAAGCGACATAGTTTATACTATGAGCTGGAGAGAATTCAAAGAAACAGTATAAAGGAAATTATGTCCTCCCCATGAAAGAAAAAAGATTGTTACAATGTTCTTAAACCACAAGATGAATGTGTGAATTGTCATGAGTGTACGACAAATTTCTTAGAATATGCAAGAATGGTACTGCCTTTGGCCTCTCCTGAATAAGTGCTAATTTCTCATTATATTTGGGATTAGTAAGTGAAATTCGCGATCTGGTAAATTCGGCTAGACCTCAGACTATTGAGGAAACAGTTGAACTAGCCAATACCATGACAGATGGATTAATCCAAACACATGAAGAGAACAAAAAGAAGGATCTAGCCCAGAAAATTTCCCAAGAATTTCAAAAGAAAGGAGTAGGGAAATCTTATGCCCAGCCTTTTGGTAAAATGTGCAGAAGCATACATTCAGGAGAAGCGCTTTTAAGAAAATTATGTTTTGCAATTATTGCAAAATGGATTGTCATACGAATGAAGAACGTAGAAGAAAAGAAACACGTGTTTGCTACAATTATGGAGAACATGGTCACATCTATCTAGAATTCCCAAAGCTGACAAAGGTGTCTAACAACAAAGCTAAAAATACAGATGGACCTAAGAAAAATGCGCGAGTTATTCAGCTTACTGCACATGAAGCATCAATGGTTCCAGACCTCATTGCGGGTACATTTATTATTAATGACATTTACGTTAAAGTATGATTTGATTCCGGATCAAATCAAAGTTTCATAAATATGAATTTTTTCTAAACCCTAAATTAACCATCAACCAAACTTAATCAAGCCTGCATGGTAGAAACAGCCGACGGAAATTTCACTCATATTCGTGAAGTACACCAAGAAGAAATTATATACTTATTAAGCCACAAGTTTAAAGTGAATTTACTTCCAATGAATCTGGTTGGATTAGATATTATAATAGGAATGAACTGCTTAGCAGCCAATCATGCTCGAATACTATGTAATAAGAATTACGTTGAGATTCGTACGCCAACAGGAGATATTATTACAATTCAAGGAGACAAAATTTCAAAGCCTACGAACTTCATATCAGTAATGTAAGCAGAAAACTACCAAAGGAAGCAAGGCGTAGTGTATATGATTCATGAAATCATTAGCACCAAAGTAAAGTAGCTAAATGAAATTCCGGTATTATCAGAATATTCTGATGTTTTTCAAGAAGATTTACCTGAACATCCGCCTGATCATGAAGTAGAATTCGTAATTTATGTGATACCGGGTTCAACATCAATTGCTAAAGCACCATATAGATCAGAACCAACAGATTTGTCAGAACTGAAAAGGCTATTAGATGAATTTCTAGAAGGCTTTCATACGATCAAGCTCATCACCTTGGGGAGCACCGGCACTTTTTGTCAAAAAGAAAGATGGGTCGATGCGTATGTGTATCGATTATCGCGAATTGATAAAAGGTGACAATAAAGAATCGGTATCCCTCTCCAAGAATCAATGGTCTAGTTGATCAACTTCAAGGAGCTCGATATTTTTCAAAAATTGATTTACGATCAGGATACCATCAATTAAAGTATAAGGAGAATTCCCAAGACTACTTTCAGAACAAGATATAGTCACTACGAGTTTACATTTATGTCATTTGGTCTAACCATTGCACCAACTGCATTCATGGATATAATGAATTGGATATGTAAATTGTATCTGGATAATTTGTAATCGTTTTTATAGACCATATACTTATTTATTAGAAAACTAGTGATGATTATGTCAAACATCTTCATACACTTACACTATTATGAAAAGAGAAGCTTTATGCTATATTCTCAAAGTGTGAGTTTCGGTTACAAGAAGTAGAATTCCTAGTTTACTTGTTTAACCATTGAGGTATTCATGTGGACACAGCCAAAATAGAAGCTATCACCAAATGGGAAGTTCCTAAAACTCTTAGGGAAATTCAAAGTTTCTTAGGATTAGCAGG
This sequence comes from Bidens hawaiensis, assembly GCF_021521415.1. NCBI lineage: Eukaryota > Viridiplantae > Streptophyta > Magnoliopsida > Asterales > Asteraceae > Bidens > Bidens hawaiensis. The sequence goes on from NW_027496292.1 coordinate 122,955, forward strand.
TATATTTTAGACGTGTCATTCAAGATTTTTCCCGAATAGAAGTTTCATTAACAAAGTTAATATGTAAGAATGTAAAGTTTGAATGGGGACCCAAGAAAGAAGAAGCTTTTGTAATTTGAAGCATAGATTAACAAATGCCCCGATACTTGCATTACAAGAAAGAATTGGAGATTTCGCAGTTTGTTCTGATGCTTCCAAATATGGATTCGGATGTGTATTAATGCAACGTGAAAATGTTATTGCTTATGCATCCAGACAATTAAAAAAGCATGAAGAGAATTACACAACACATGACCTAGAATTTGGAGCAATAATTATTGCCCTAAGTATCTGGAGACATTACCTGTATGGCAATAAGTTTAATGTATTCACATATCACAAAAGTTTAAAATATATTTTTCAACAAAAGGAGTTCAACATGACACAAAGATGCTGGATGGAAATTCTCAGCGACTATGATTGTGAAATCATGTATCGTGAAGGCAAAGATAATATAGTAGCCGATGCATTTAATTAATGAAGTGAGAACTTCAGATCAATTTAATTAATGAAGTGAAAAATGCTCATAAACAAGCAATGGAAGAAAATAATATTGCATATGAGAAAAAGAAATGGTATCATTGATCAATTTCTCAGGGGAAATGAGAATATGGGTACCAATCAAGAGAAATCTAAGAGAAAGGATTCTCGAAGAATCCCACAAATCCAAGTATAAGATGTATCCTGGAAAGGATAAAATGTATCAAGATTTAAAGAAAATATATTGGTGGATAAGAATGAAAAGGTATATAACTAATTATGTTTCAAAGTGTGTAACTTGTTCGCAAGTTAAAACTGAACCTTAAAAGCCATCAGGGTTACTTCAACAATTAGAAATGCTAGAATGGAAATGGGAATTAATTACAATGTATTTTGTTACTAAATTAACTACAACAAGAAGAGGTAATGACACAATCTGGATGATTGTGGATAGATTAACAAAGTCAACTCATTTTATACCAATGAAGGAAACTTTTAAAACGGAACAATTAACTAAACTATATGTAGACAAAGTTGTCTCATTACATGGAGTTCATATCCGTTGTATCTGATCGGGATAGTCGTTTTACGTCTTATTTTTGGAAAAAAAATTCCAAATAGCCATGAGAACGAGATTAAACTTGAGCACAACATACCATCCACAAACTGATGGTCAAAGTGAAAGGACCATACAGACATTGGAAGGCATGCTAAGAGCATGTCTAATAGATTTTGGTGGAAACTAGGATGACCATTGGCCACAAATAGAATTATCCTGTAATAACAGTTCTCATACTAGTGTTAATGTTGCCCCATGTGAAGCACTTTATGGACAGAGGTGCAGAACTCCAGTGTGTTGAGCAGAAGTAGGAGGAAAATAAGTACTAGGTCCTAAAATTATACAAGAAACTACTGAAAAGATAAATCAAGTCAACGAAATATTGAAGACTGCACAAAATCGTCAGAAGAGTTATGCAGGCCATCGACGCAAACCATTAGAATTTCAAGTTGGAGATTAAGTGCTACTGAAGGTATCTCCATGGAAAGGAGTAATTCGATTCGGCAAAAAAGAAAAGTTGAGTCCAAGGTTTGTTGGATCATTCCAAATTATTAAATGCAGTGGACCTGTAACCTATCAACTAGAATTACCAGAAGAAATGACATGTATACATGATGTATTTCCTATAAGTAATTTAAGGAAATGCTTAGCTAATGAATCATTAAAAGTACCACTTTAAGATATAAAGATAAACGAAAAGTTGAAATTTCTTAAGTAACCTTTACAAATTGAAGATAGAAAGATCAAAAATCTCTAGCATAAAAGATTAGTATGGTTAAAGTGAAATGGGATTCAAAACACGGACTTGAAAATACTTGGGAATTAGAATCAGAAATGAAACGGAAGTACCCACACTTATTCCAATAGATCTCGTGAAAGACATTCAAAATAAGGTGGGGAGACTATAACAAACCATAAAATAAGAAAAAGGGAAAATGAATAAATAAGACAAGTGAGTTTTCATCCCACATTGGTGGAGGAAGGAACATGAAATGCTTCCACCTTGTTATAAATAAGAAAGTTAGTTCTTGTCCCACTTCGCTAGATTTCAAAACTTGTAAGCCATTTATTAAAAAGAAAGCCCATATGATAATATTCTTATATGGCAAGTCAATCTCAATGGTGATAGTGGAAGGTGTTAAGCACCCTAGAGAGCGCTTCGAGATGGCCTTTGTTTGTGTCAGTCGCGATACGCGACCAAACCGACGATCAGTTATAACAGGGGAAGAAATCAGCCTTCACTCATCTTCCCGAAATCTCATTCACTCTCAAACTTTCAGTTATAATAAGAGTTTTGGTATAATACCCGAGTCTTCGTAGCGATACCTTCTCCGATTGGAAGAATCTTTTTTGGCATAAGGTTATTGAAAACCTTCATTGGGTGGAAGTCTTTTTTATGGAAGGTTATTGACAACCTTCTTTAGGCGTAGCCCTTTTTAGCGGAATGTTATTGAAAATATTCCTTAGGTGGAGCTCTTTTTCACGGAAGATTATTGAAAGCCTTCCTTAGGCTAAGGCCTTTTTGGCGGAAGGTTATTGAAAATTTTTTACAGAAATTTATTGAAAACCTTCCTTAGGAGGAGGCCTTTTTGGCAGAAGGCTATTGAAAAGGTTTTTTTTAACCGGAGTGTACTTGTATGTTTTAGCAAAAATTCGAATAGTTAGGTAGTTTGCCACGTGGATGCTGGCGGGAAATTTGAAATTAATGTTTTCAGGATAAGTGTTTTTGGGATGGGACATGTTGAAGACTTTTACGTTTTGCCGGAAACTTTTTCATCTGTGTCAGGCGTGTGGTGACGTGTTTTCATGATAAGTGTTTGTGGTGACGTTTTGCAGAAAACTTTTGCAGGAAATTTGAAATTAATGTTTTCAAGATAAGTGTTTGTGGTGACGTGCCCGGCTGTAACACACATAACGGTTTTTTTCCTTATACATGGTGCCTTATGATTGGACTAGCAGTTTTTCTTCCTCGTCTTTTCCCGTCGTATTTATTCCTATGAGTATATAAGGAGGACTTGGTCATCACTTTTTTCCTATTCCCCGACGATGAGAGATTTCCTGCAAATATTCAACTTCCCTGCCAATATTTTCCTAAAAACCTTCGACGTCTCCCGATGATTTTTCTTATGGGGCAGAAGAAGCCTCTAACCATGGAGTTTGTGGGTTGTAGTATGTCGTGCTTCAACTTTGAGTTGGTAGTCAATGACTACTGGATTGACCCGCTGTTTGAGCCAGAGTTGCCGACTCCCGGAAGGACGATGATGAACGCTCCTCCCGGCAAGATTTCGGTTTACAAGGAGTTCTTCACGATTGGAAACTTTCGGTTTCCAATCACTCATTCTCTACTGGAGGTTTTTGGATGCCGTTGGGTTACACCTAACCCAAGTGCATCCACACGGAATGTAGCACCTTCTCCACTTCGAGTTTACCAGTCGCTGGTTGGGGATAACCCCTACAGATGACAAGTTGGTAGCGTTCTTCCAGGGGTGGAACTGTCATGGTTGGTACAACTTGTACACCCGATCGGGAGCAAAGCCGATTGCTTCTGAAGCGCCCAAGATCCAGCATAAGTGGAAGATTGTGTTCTTCTACATCACTGCGCATATTGTCACCATGCGATTTAATTCGTGAAGGGGAATCGGTTACCAGAGCCCAAACAAGTTCCTTATTAAAACTAGAACTGTTATAATACTTTGAAGGGCAGCCTTTCCCCGATCCACTGCTACCCTGAGGGGGCGCTTGTGCTCTTTGGGATGAGTCGCATCTGGGATGATATGATGAAGGTACCGATTATCGTAAACAGTGGGCAAGGTAAAATTAGCCATTTTCTTGTATTTTTTTTCTTTTTGCCTTCTGGTTTGTAATAAACCTTTGTTCTTTTTTTTGAAGAGGTGGAAAACCCTATGTTCTTGTTGCAGCCTTCACCTTAGGGTACAAAGACCTTGTTCCATCGGGCCCTGGGTCCGCGAAAGGAGTTGGCAGGACGACAATAACTTTGTTTTTCCCCTCCCCAAAGATCAAGCACTACATGCGCTTCTGCCGCCACCATCGAGTTTCGACAACCCAATAGAGGGTTAGTTTCTAATTTATGGATGTTTCTCTTTTGGTTGGCACTAATTGTTTCTCCTTTAATTTGTAGGTAAACGGTCTCATGTTATGCGCCTTCTTTTTTGCGAGGCTAAGGAGACCTTGTCGATCGCTTCCTCCACTACGATTCCCATGATGACTTAAACAACTGTGTATATGAAGTTAATCCCAACCGCCAACAATTGAACTGTTTGCAATCAAATTGCCTTCATTCTTTCATCCTGGAATTGTTGGCGACACAAGGGTGTCCCTAGTTTCGCCGAGTGGGTCCACAATGGTCGTGAGTGTGTTCACTGTTCCACACAATGTGGCATGGGATGATAATGAAGAAGTGGAAGAGGTTCCTCTGTTTAAAAAACCTTGACTTGTCGGTTTTGTCAAGTCACCTGGCTTGGTTACTTCGCTAGGTTGGTTCTTATTTTTCTCTTGCTCCCTCTTTATCACGAAAGTTGCTTCTAGAGAAAAAGAAACAACCGAAAGAAGGTGCGCATAAATATTACACGGAGGCAGTTCTTGAGGCACCAGTCTCTTTGCCAATGATGTTGAGTGTCGGCGGCTCGTCCGAGGCTCTATGAGTTCGCCTATGAATAAGATAGTGGTTACCCCATCCGAGGACGAGACTATAGTTACGACGCAACTCGTGATGGCGAAAGTGGTTATTCCATCTGATGTCAATTCCACGGCGGACGTATCGCGACCTATAACGGACGAAACGATTATTCCGCCTGAGGTTGAGGCTGAGCAAATGACGGGTACGGGGCCCGACCCGGTCCAGTTTGTTGATTTTTTGAAGAAATCCAGGATGTCCTTGTCCAAGGCTCTCGTCCTTGACGGAAACGAGCTTATTCAACTGCCTCCATTTGCAATTGGGAGGGTAATAATTTGATGACTTTGGAGGTAAGGTTGACGCAGGTGGTGGCGACAGTGGTGTGGGCCCAATTGGCGTGAACCCACGTGATTCCATCGAGTCTGATCAAGCATGCTTGCCTCGATAGAATATTACTCGCGGAAGTGAATTTGAATACCCAGCTGTCTGCTTTGAGTTTTGGGAGCATTCGTCCCCACCTGGAAGCGCGTGGCATGCAAGTTTCAATATCGCAATGGTTTGTCTTTTGATGTTGTTACTAACACCGTTCGGGGTCTCTCTGGGTTACCGAAACTCATTCGTGATAGAGCCTTTTATGCTGAAAAGATTGAGGTTGATTCCGCCTTGAAAGAGATGGAACTTGCGGTTAAGAATGGTGAGGAGGCCTCCCAGAGGGAGGGCCGTGAGGCTGCAGAGCACCGCCATGCTTTGGTTGTTGCTCACGAAAGACAGACGATAGTAGAGACCGACTTGGTGGAGTCTGCCTGGGAGCGCACTGAGCATTACAAGGTGTTTCAAGTCGCGTACAAGAAGCTAACGAGGATCATAAAGAAGCGCGCGCCGGAGCTCAAGCCTTGAAGGAGGCTGCAGCCAAGCACGAGCTAGAGAATATGGCCCTTGCTAGTGACCACGACTAACTATTCAAACATGCCATCTGCAAAGTTAAAAGCGTTGAGTGCCTTGTGACGGCCGCAAAGTAGGTGATCCACAAGGCGGGGTTCCATGAGGCGACTAAAAATGTGCATGACTATATTCCCCTAGAACTCTATGTGCTTCATAATGTTGACGTCGACGCGGAATACCAAGTTGCGGAGGTAGAATTTGATGCCTTTTCTTTCCCCATTTTGTCTACCATTGATCAACATTCCAAAGATGAAGGTTGTGTGCAAAATTTTAGGGAGTTTCTAGAGCCAACAAGGGCAGCCACCTGTTCTACGGCTACTGATGGTACTGCAGAGCATGGTTCGCCAAGATTAGTTTTTACATAAGTAAATCAGGATTTATGTAAACATTTGTTTTTCTTTGATGTATGTTAGTATCGGTTTTTGTAAATATTTTTATCAATGAAATGAAATGTTTTCATTACATTGTGTATTCTATTTATGCTTTTACATTTTTTTAAGTTAACGCCAATTTTGTTATTTCAACTACGGAGTATCGTTTTCATTAATAACGTTATAGCCCTAGGCCCGATTTTACAAGGAATTAAATCGATTTACATATAACACCTTCGTAGCTGCGTCGCGTTCCATGTTCAAGGAACCTGCGTGCCTTCAATTTCATTTAACGCATAAGCCCCTTTTCCTAGGACTTTTTCAACCTGATAAGGCCCTTCCCAATTTTGCAATAGTTTTCCAGGAGCTTGCGCGTTAGATGCCTTGTTGTTGCGAAGGACATTATCTTCTAAGTAGAAGTCACATATTTTGACCTTGGCGTTGTAGTAGTTTTGTAGTTGGCGCTGGTAATTATGTTCGTGCATTGTGGCCAACTCGTTCATTCTTTAGGAGCATTAAATCTATGTGCCATTGGTCTTCATTATTATCTTCCGCCACTAATATGTGCGGGGAGGTAGACCTATCTCTGCTTGGACCATCTCTTCGGTGCCATAAGTCAGACTAAATGGCGTTTCAGCATTACTTGTGATCCTTTGCATTCGAAGAGCCGAAAGTACATGTGTGACCTGGTCTATCCAACCGGATTTGTGTTGGTCTATCCTTCTCTTGAATCCATAGATGATGCTGCGATTGGCACACTCAACTTCCCCATTGCCTTCCGAGTGCGCTACGGAAGTAAGAGTTTGAGAAATTTCAAGTTCTACGAACAAGGTTTAGATGCCCAGGTCGACGAACTGCGTTTCTTTATCACTGACAATGTTCACGGGTAAGCCGAATTGACAAATAATGAACTCCCAGTTAAACTTTTTTACGCTAGCGGCGTTGATTGTGGCTACTGGCTTCGCTTCTATCCACATGGAGAAGCAGTCGATACTGACTATTAGGAATTTTACCTGCCCCAACGCTTCTGGAAATGGACAGGTGATGTCTATGGCCCATTTTTGGAATGGCCACATGGTGGTGACTGGTATCATGTTATTCTTTGGCGAAGGGTATTAGATGCATGGCACCGACATGCGTTGCGTTTCCGGATTTTTTTTCCGCATCTACGTGCATGCCTGGCCAATAATACCCTACGTTCATGATTTTCGTCACAACCATGCGCGGGCCTGCGTGTACCCCGCATATGTCTTCATGAATTTCCTTTAGCGGGTAATTAGCATCATGCGGATATACATAATGGAGGAGTGGTCCTGGGTAAGATCACCTATATAATACGCCGTCTTTCATTTGGTAATTCAGCGCTTTGTGGGATATCTTCCTAACCTCCTCTTTGCTATCTAGTAGGATACTGGCGGACAAGAAGATGACAATTGGTGTCATCCAGGACATGATGCCCGTGGTAATGACAAAAATTCTCTTGTAGGAACTGTAGGGGTTTTGAGGATCTCGACGCGGATGTCTTTCGCCAAGTGCTTGAAACTTATTGACGCTTTCTTACTAAGCATGTCTGCTTGTTTGATTTCGATACGCTTGATGTGGATTACTTTGCATGTTCCAAAGTATCGCATTAGCTCCTTAGATTGCGCAAGGTATAATGCCATTTTATCATCTTTGCCTTCTTATAACCCATCGATTTTGTTTGCCACTAGCATGGAGTTTAGATGGGCCTCCCAGGGGTTGCGCCCAACTTTCGTGCTATCCTGAGGCCAGCCATAAACCCTTCATATTTCTCCTTGTTTTTGCGCTTTTGAACTCGAGGCAGACGATGTACGTGCACTCATGGCCTTCTAAATCTATGAGCCTTAGCCCACCGCCCAACCCGCCATTATTTGAGGTTTTGTCCGTGTAGAGCCGCCAAATGTTATCCTTGCCTTGTGCCGCAGGAGGTTCTAATTTCCTATGGTAATCCTCTTCCCACTATGCGGTTACTTCCGTGATGAAGTCAACCTACACATACCCTTTTATTGCGGGTCTCAACTTATATTCTATAGCATGATCTCCAAATTCTATAGCCCATTTGGCAAGCCGACAGAATGTTTCGGCTTGCACAATACATTGTACAACTTGTAGTTAGTGAGGACATTGATTGGGTGAACTTGGAATTACCTGTGTAGGCGGCATGAGGCTTGGACTAAAGCGAGGACCAACTTCTGCAAAGTGGAGTATCTGATTTTGGCGTCCATGAGTGTGCGGCTGACATAGTAGATGGGATTTTTCACTTTGTGCCTATCCACCATGAGTACAACACCGACCTCCATATATGACGCGGAGAGATACAATGTTACTGGCACCTTCGGTAGTGGTGGGGTCATTATTTGGAGTTTGTCCATGCAAGACATAATTTCTTGGAATGTAGTTTCTTCCTCTTAAGTCCAGCGGAACTGCGTTTTCTAGACATAGTTGCGGAGGGTAGACAAGAACGAGAAAACCTTGTCTGCGTGGTTTGCTAGGAATCTATTTAGCGCGACGGGTCATCAGTTTAGCATTTTCACATATTTAATTGTGGTGGGTAATGGCATTCTGACAATGGCCCCTACCTTCCTTGGATTGGGTTTGAATCCATCCTTGGTGACAATTACGCCTACGAAATTTCCTTTTTCCATTCCAAAGGAGCAATTACTCAGGTTGAGCTTCATGCTGTTTCTTCGAAGTGTTTTAAAGGTTTCCTAGATGTCTTTCACTATGGAAGACTCTTCCGCGTTGTTGATGACTAGGTCGTCCATATGTACTTTCAAGTTCTTCCCGATTTGTTCTTTGAAATCTCTATCCATAAGCCGATGGTTAGTGGATCCATGCGTTTTTCAGTCCGAAAGGCATCATCTTGTAGCAATATGTGCGAGTTTCGGTACAGAACATGGTTTTGTCTTGGTCCACGGCGACCATATGGATATCTTAGTAACCCTGGAAGGCGTGCAGGAAACATTTTTAGCGGTATGGTAGAGAATGGCGCTGATGATGCCCGTGTTTAACAAGTCCAAGACTTAATTGTTGCAAGCCTTCGTTTGATCTGGACCCATCTTTCTTTGCTTATGGACAACATATACGAAAAACGGATTTACTTTAAGCTGTTGTTCCGCCTTAGCCCTTGGTACTCCCGTCATGTCAGCGGGTGTCTAAGCGAACACGTCGATGTTGTTAACCAGGAGCCATTTCAGCGCCAGCCGGGTGGGAACGGAAAGTATGGGTACAACAGTGAGACTTTGCACCGGAAATTTCCCATTTAGTAACCACTTTTCCGGCTCTGCCTGAGGAATTTTTCTCACCATCTTGGTGGGAAGCAACTTTCTATCAACCATGTGGCATTAACGGTTGGCGTGGATCATGGCCAGGCCGGTGGGGGTGGGGAATCCCAAGATTCCATGGACGCGTTGGCGTTAGAGTCTCCAATCTCCTCGTGTCCTAATATAACGTCATAACTGGAATGCAAACACTCCATGACGAGAAAATCCATTTCCTTCGTCCTCGAGTGTTTCTTGTCACTGAGCGTGACAGGAAAAGTGAGTTGTCCCAGCGGGTGTTCAACACTTTGGTTGAACCCCGTGATAGGCGCATTCATTGACATAAGCTGAGTCTTGTCTTCATCTTCTAGGAAATCAAAGCATTGTCGCTACATAATATCCTACGTTGCCCAACGTCGATGAAGAATCGAGAGGTTTGGTAGTGACCAAAGGTGACGGTGATGACTAGTTGCACCTTTTTGTTGCCTCCACCCTTGAAATGCGAGAAGTTAAATCACTCTTCCTTCCGTGTTCCGCGAATGGTCTCTGGTATCTTCTTTTCTTTGGTGCTGCCCTGGATCATGTTGGCAGGGAGATCCTTGATTTTCTTTCCTAATCTCCCGCCTTCATATCCAGTGTGGCTTCCTGAATTCAATGCCTTCAGATGTTCTTGACCAGGTGTTCCCACTTTTGTTAGTGCACGGTTTTGCGTCTCGAGTCTTTGTAATTATCATTAATGTTTATTTGATTATTTTAATGTAATATTTTAATGTTATTTATCTAATTCGTTATGTTTAGTCTAGTTCGCTAGGAATGTTAGCGAACTAAGACTAGTTCGTTAAGGTTAAGTCTAGTTCGCTAGGGATGTTAGCGAACTAGGACTTTATAATGTATTCCCTCCTGATTCGTTAGGGGATGTTAACGAATCAGGGGGTGGTTCGTTAAGTTAAGTTATTTAACGAAGGGGATGCTGGTTCGCTAGGGGATGTTAGCAAACCAGATCGTCTTCTATAAATAGTGAACCACTGTTCACTTGTAAAGTGTTGAAGTTTTGAGAGAATTAACATTATTCAAAAAATTTAAAGTATTCTCTCTCTCTCACAAGCTTCACGTTAATCTTATTGATAATATATATATACTACTAACAATCAAGCTAAGGTATTAAAGAGTTAGATCCGTATAATTAATATCAATGAATAGATCTGGATCAGATCTAAGATATTGATTAGAATGTGTGATAAAGAAAAGGGGATCAAACAAGTGGTATCAGAGCTTTCGGGGCTCAATTCACTTAGTTTGATTGTTATTGTTATAGTTTTTGTGTTTATTTTTTGTTTGGATTGAATTTGAATCAATTTGGGTTGTTTTGGATTGAATCTGGATGGATTAGAGTGAATCTGGTTTCGTTAAGGTATTACTGATGTTCAATTGAGTGAAATTGGATTGTGAATTGGATCTGTGATGTGTATTGGGTTTTCGGTTTAAGTCCGTAAACAGGGGATTGATTTTGGTTGAAATTGGTTCGGGTATGGTGATAATCGGTTACGAGATGAGTCAAGTTGAAATCGCGTTGTGATTACGAAGAGTTTGGTATATTATTTGTTAAGATTGGTTAAGATTTGAGTGAGTATTACGGATCTGGAATTAATCTTCATATTTCTGGAAAATTGTTCTTGAATGTTTGAAGATTTGAAGATGAATGCGATTCGTTATAAAGTTTCATGCGATTCGCTATGTCTTTAATTTGATTCGCTATCAATTCTTACCATTCGCTAATCAGTTCGCTAACTGATTCGTGTGGGTTAATTAATTCGTGTTATCTAGTTCGTTAACTAGATAACTGATTCGTTTGACACGTGTTTGTCTTGGAATTTGTGCTCTAACAACTTTTTGCCACGTAGCAGAAAGGAATCAAGTTTGTTACAAACGGTTGTAACAACCTGATTCGTTATAGTATAATTCGTTATAGTGTGATTCGCTAATACACTGTAGCTGATTCGTTATCTTAATTCGCTATAATTCGTTATAGTTAATTCGCTAAGCTCTCCTTAGTAATTCGTTAGGTTGACTTGGTCAATTCACTTGATCAATTCGTTAAGTTGACATGGTCAATTCGCTTGATCAATTCGTTAAGTTGACTTGGTCAATTCGTTTGGTCAATTCGTTAAGTTGACTTGTGATTCGTTAAATCTTCATCACATTCGTTACCTATTTCGCCATTTGGGTGATTCGTTAACTTTATTTGTGATTCGTTAAGTTGACTCGCTAGGTTGACTTTTGATTCGCTAACACACTCACCTCATTCGTTAAGATTTGATTCGTTATAACTCAATTCGCTACACTATTCACAGTTCGCTACAACTGTTCACAGTTCGCTATTGCTGATTCACTGATTCGTTAAGATATTTTATTATTTGATTAAGTTTTCAAAGATGGCTGGTATGTATGCATTGGCGTCTCAAAATATGTTGATGCAACAAATGTTGCAACTTGATACCGAGATAGGTTCACATTCTAAATGTCCAAGATTGATGAAGTTCAGTGACTTTGCCAAATGGGAACCTCGGTTTCGTGCACATTTGGGATCTGTTCATCCTGACTGTTATTATTGTCTTGATGAGGTTTATGTTGCACCAATGATTGGTGATGATACTATTGGGTATACTCCTAAAGCTGTTTCTCAATACTCACAAGAAGAGAAGAAAGCTTTAGAAATCGAGATAAAAGCATATTCTACTTTGACTATGGCTTTACCAGAGAATATTTTTCATCAAGTTGGAAGTATCAAGGGATGTGCATCTTTGTTTCAACATCTGCGGATGAGAAGCTTGGGAAACACATCTGAGAGTAAGAAAGTGATGCTCAAGTTTCAATTTCGAAACTTTAATTTATTGAAAGGAGAAACAGTTGAAGAGATGACTACAAGATTTAGTCACTTAATTGCTGAAATGGATAAAATGAAAATGGAAATTTCTGAAAGAGATAAAATTGACACTATCAAGAGTGTGCTTCCTAGTTCCTATTCAACATTTCTCATGGTTTTGAAAGAGAATGATTATTTTCTGAATGAAGATTTGACAGCACTTGAATTTCTACAAAAGATCGAAGCTAGAGAATATGATCTTAAGTGTCAAAAATCTTCCAAAGAAAATCAAGATCCGGCTTTCTAAGGTGGAAGTATGCCTCTGAGTTCAACGATTTCACCTATCACTGCTTTTCTTACTCATGCCGCAAGTGAAAAAGAATCTACTATATTTAATGATCCAAAAGTTTGTTTTTACTCTGTTGGTAATTCAGGTGGTTCAGGAAGTCCTACTAGTACTAATCCATTTGCTACACCACCTAGTGTGAATATGAAGGAAGCTGAGCAAAACTTTGCTTTTCTGACGACATTTATGTCCTCATATGAAAACTTGGTGAGTAGTAAAATTGCCGCAAGTGAGTTAACAGATGAGGATTATGATCAGATAGATCCGGATGATCTAGAGATCATGGATTTGAAATGGAATATGGCCATGATTGTTCGTAAAGTTAAAAGGTTCATGCAGAGAACTGGAAAAGATCTTCCAGCATTAAACAAGAAGTTGGGTTTTGACAAATTGAAGGTGAAGTTTTATAATTGTCAAGAATTCGGGCATTTCGCTAAGGAATGTGACAAACCAAGAAAAGAATACACTGGACCTCGTGGTCAAAGTCAAAATGCTTCTTCACCACGGGGAAGTGATGCTGAAAAGAAACCATCTTCTTCAACAACACAAGCAATGTTAGCAGATGGGACTGATTGGTCACAACGGCTACTATGCAATGATGTTCAAGCAAATTTAGCTATGTTTGGGTTACATGAAGATTGTCAAGATGCTATTGCTAGTGTGATGTCTTCAGATAATAATTCTGGATCTGATTCTGACGATTCTTGCGACATGTCTTCTGAATCAATGTTTGCTTGCATGGCTAAGATCAATGAAGTTAGTAATTCTATTTCTTCTACTTCATTTGTTAAAGCATCATGTGTTGACTGTGAATCTAACAACTCTAAGTTAGAAGCTTTGAAAAATCAAAATGATAATCTTATAAGAGAAATTGCTTCTCTTAAGGACACTTATCGACAATCTCTTGAGTCTCAAATGAAATCTCGAGAAAAGATTGAAGCATTGTCAACAAGTAATTATGATCTCAAAGCCGAGTTATCTGTGAAAATGACCATTAATGACCAAAAGTTTCAGGAAATCTTGAAACATCGTTCTAAGATAACTGAGCTTGAGAATGAGGTTCTTGATTTGAAGAACAAGTTGGGTAAATTTCGAAATTCTTCATTTTTATTGAATGAAATTATTGAAGTTTCTGGAAAACAAAAAGATTCTAAGAAAGGTATTGGCTTTGTTGAAATTCCACCACCTTTTCATAATGATTATAAAATTAATCCTTTTGCAAGAAAAGAAGAGGATTTGATTCAAAAGGAATCTGTGATTTCTGAAAAATCTAAAATGATTAAACCTGAAATTGTTAAACCCCAAGTTGCTCCTCAAAAATCTCATGTCCAAAGCAAAAAGGTGTTTGTTGAACACAATGACGAGGTCATTATCGAGGATGTGTTTGAACCAGAGATTATACACAAGAATAAGAACATTCCCAGTTCTAATCATATTCTGTGCGAACCTCACGAATTTGAGGAAGCAGTGTATAGTTCACACAAACCTCAAGAGACAAAGGAAAATTCAAAGAAAGTGAACTCTATGAAGGCAAAGAAGTCAGTTAAACCGAAAATTTCTGATGAGGATTTAATGCGTTTCATTAATCCTTCTAGTTCTAAGCCATCTGCTGCTAGAGTTTTTAAGTTAAAAGGAATGAACACAATGTTCACTGAAAAAGACATTCCAATAAGTATTATCAAACCTGAACTTATTGAGAGTGTTTTTGTCAATGAAACTTCAAAAATTCAAGAACTTGAACGTGTGTATGCTCAAACGAAAACATCAGTTCAGTGTGATCCATTGACTAAGGAAAAACAATTTTTAAAACAAGCTAAGAAGATTAATTTTGTTAAGTCAACTGGAACAGATACACTAAAAAGTTTTTCAAACAGTTCTAATTTAGATTTTTATTTAAAGAAGAAATATGAATTATCTGATGAGTTTGCTAAGAGCATGACTAAAAATGTGAGTCATCATCAATCATCTGCATCATTTATTCCAATTTCTTCTAAACATCAACATGTAGACATGCGAACGTGTTTTTTTTGCGGTCAACAAGGTCATGTTGTGAGAAATTGCAGTCAACAGAACTATCAGAATCTTCATCATTTTCTCAAGGATAAATCTAAGCCAATTCCAGTGGTTAAGGAGATTCTGAAACGACCTGTGTCGTTTGCTGATGATACTCATATTTTATTCTCTGATGTAAATCCTCGGAAGGTGTTTCAGATCAATGAGACACACGGTCAACCAAAATTCATTCCAACTGATCCAATATGTCAAAACAGAAATTCAAACATTGTTCAAGCAGCGTACTTAAGACGAAAGTCTAAGAAGCCTGTAACTTATTCACAAGTGGCTGAACAACAATTGAAAACTGTTAAAGTTAATGATTAAAGAGAAAACCAAAAGGTGCCCAAGACTTAGGCCTGGGCTGCCTTTTTGAACTAATCACTTTTGTTTATGTGTAGGGTTCATCCAAGACCATTTCTGGTGAAAACTGGATCATGGATAGCGGATGTTCTCGTCATATCACCGGAAATCTCGACCTATTAACCAACGTAAGAAATATTCAAGGAGGTTATGTAGCGTTTGCTGGGAATTCTGGGGGCATGATCACACAAGAGGGTGAAGTTTCAAATGGTCACATTACATTTGAGAAAGTGAATTATTGCGATAAGGTTGATCATAACTTATTGAGTGTATCGCAGATTTGTGATAAAAAGTACACTACAATACTTACTAACAAAGAGTGTCTTATCTTGAAACCGGGTTTTATTATTCCTGAGGACATGGTTGTCATGCGATAACCACGATCAAATGATATTTATGTCTTAAACATGAGTTCTAAGATATCAACATCTATCGAAACATGTTTTTTCTCGAAAGCAACCGAGAAAGACTCGATTCTATGGCATCGAAGAATGGGTCACATTCATGTTAGAAAGATGAATTATTTAATGGCAAATAATTTAGTTGAGGGTGTCTCGTTAAAGAACTTTAAGTTATCTGATCACTGTGTTGCATGCAAGAAGGGCAAACAGAAGAAGACACATCCTTCTAAGTTATTGAATTCCATTAATACTCCTCTTGAACGACTTCATATGGATTTGTTTGATCCAGTGAATCGTGCGAGTATTTCTGGAGACTGGTATTGTCTTGTAGTGACAGATGATTATTCAAGATATTCATGGGTGTTATTTTTGAGTTCAAAAGATCAAACACCTGTTTTGGTACAAAACCTTATTACTAAGATAGAATCACTGTATAAACAAAAGGTGAGGAGAATCTGGTGTGATAATGGTACTGAATTCAAAAATACTATTTTGGATTTCTTTTGTATTCAAAAGGGAATTCACCAAGAATATAGTGCACCTTATGTACCACAACAAAACGATGTTGCTGAAAGGAAAAATAGAACTCTAATTGAAGCTGCACGTACAATGCTTGCTGATTCAAAGCTTCCTATTCAATTTTGGAATGAAGCAGTGAACACAGCTTGTTATACACTTAATCAGGTTCTAACAGTAAAATGACTCAAGAAGACAAGCTATGAAATATTGAATAACAGAAAACCTAATTTAAAGTACTTGGAACCATTTGGGTGTCCGTGTACAATGTTGAAGAAGGATTCGGGTAAATTTGATGAAAAGGCTATCGAAGGATATTTCTTGGGATATGCGTCTCCAAAGAAAAAGGTATTTAATTTTACATCTGGTTGTGTTGAAGAATGGTACCATGTGGACTGTCAAAAGTACACAACTCCTCCTCAAGGGAAAGGTCCAGACTGGATGTTTGATTACGATAGTTTATTTAATTCTTTTACTCCTTCGACTGATCACATTGATGAAGATCTGGTTAGAGCATACTTTGAAGAACACTTGAACATTCCAAGCTCTTCAAGTTCTAATGCAGATGAAGTTCAACCAGATGCTACAACTGAAGAATCTCAAGTTGTTCCTCCAGTTGTTATTGATAGTGCTTCTATCTCTTCTGATGATGATCAAGCTGAGATTCAAGTTATTGATCTTGATAGTGATAATGCTTCATCTCCCGAGTTGGGTGAACATTACACTAATTTATTTGATAATGTTGTTGTTCCTGAAAATCCAACTCTTCGGATTCATGGATATCAACCACAGGACAATATCATTGGCGAACTTGATGTGGGCGTTCGTACACGTCATCAAGTTGCTTCGTCAAGCGACAATAATGTATTGTGTGCTTACACTAATTTCCAATCTTCGAGAATTGTGAATATTGCTAAATTCAATTGCTTTCTATCTCAAGTTGAGCCAACGACAGCTCGTAAGGCACTTGAAGATCCTTCTTGGGTAGAAGCTATGCAAGAGGAATTACAGCAATTTGCACGATTGGGTGTTTGGGATTTAATAGACAAGCCTGCTAGAGTCAAGAAAGCTATTCCGACTAAGTGGGTATTTAAATGTAAAAAGGACGATCGAGGGGTGATTGTCAGAAACAAAGCACGTCTAGTGGTGCAAGGTTTTCATCAGCAAGAGGGTATTGATTATACTGAGGTATATGCTCCAGTTGCAAGATTAGAGTCGATTCGAATCTTCCTGGCTTATGCTGCTTACAAGAATAGGTTTATCAAATGGATGTTAAAAGTGCTTTTCTCAATGGTGAACTACATGAGGAAGTGTTTGTTCAACAACCACCTGGTTTTGAAGATCCTAATTATCCAGACCGTGTTTACCGTTTAAACAAGGCCCTGTATGGTCTACATCAAGCTCCGAGAGCTTGGTATGGCACGCTCCCCGACCATCTGACTGATAATGGCTTCAAACGAGGAACTGTTGACTGCACATTATTTCATAAAACTGTTGGTGATGATCTTCTTCTAGTCCAGATTTATGTTGATGATATTATTTTTGGGTCTACAAACGACACTTTATGTAAGGAGTTCGAGAAGTCCATGCAAACAAAGTTCGAAATGAGCTCGATGGGAGAGATGAATTTCTTTTTAGGGCTGCAGGTTCATCAATCTGATAAGGGAATCTTCATTCATCAGACTAAATATGTGAACGATGTCTTGAGCCGATTCAAGATAACTGCCGGAAAAATCCCTTCAACTCCTCTTCCAGTGGGTCACAATTTATCACCGAATGAATTGGAGGATACCGTTGATCCGACCCTTTATCGTGCTATGATTGGTTCTCTAATGTATTTAACTGCTTCTCGACCCGACATAATGTTTGCTGTTTGTGTGTGTGCTAGGTACCAAGCTAGTCCCCGAGTGACTCACCTGGCAGCGGTCAAGCGTATTTTGCAATATCTACGGGGAAATCCTGACATCGGGTTATGGTACCCCAAAGATAATACTTTCGATTTTACCGCCTATTCAGACTCAGCTTATGGAGGATGCAAGATCAACTTCAAATCAACGACTGCAGGATGTCAATTCTTAGGAAACCGGCTTGTTTCCTGGCAGTGTAAGAAGCAGACAACGGTCTCTACTTCAACCGACGAAGCTGAATATGTTGCAGCCTCGAGTTGCTGTTCCTAGGTTCTGTGGATACAACAACATCTTCGCGACTACGGTTTGAAGTTTCTTACTACTCCCATCTTGATTTTATAATTCTGCTGCGATTAGTATCACCAAGAATCCCGTACAACATTCTAAAACGAAACATATCGAGATTCGATATCATTTTATACGGGATTGTTATGAAAAGAAATTAATTGATCTTGAGAAAGTACACACTGATTTTCAAAAAGCCGATCTGTTTACCAAAGCGTTTGATAAAACACGTTTTATTTTTTTGCTTGGTTTAAATGGATTGAAGACCCTTGCTGAGATCCTAAAACTAGGATAATTATTTTTTAATTGCTTTATAGATTTAGTCTAATTTTTTATGTTTTAGATTTTAGGGGGTGAAAAGTATAGAAAATACAAAAAGAATGTGTTTTCGTTTGTATAGATAAAATCCAAAAACATTAAAAAAATCTTTTCAAAATTAAAAAAAAAATATTATGATTCATGTTCTTAAATTGTCTTTTCCTTTAAAATTTAGAAAAATCAAAAACATTTTAAAATTCTGAAAAACCAAAAAGAATGTGATTTATGTTTTGTACGGAAAAATCTGAAAATCCAAAAATAATGTGAAGATTATTTCGTTTGTAAGAAATTTGAAAAAGACAAAAATATTTTTTTTTAAATTTTGTACAGAGAAAAACCAAAAAGATTTTTAGATTATTTTCTCGCTGAAAATTAAGTCGGTTATTTAAGTTTGTGAAGCATGCTTGCATGTCTTGGTCCTATGATTCACTTGTGAATTGAAGGTTAGCCATTAATTTATTCTCTTAAGTTAACTTGGGCGATTAAGTTATCTTTATTTTGTTTTTTATCCTCCTCAAAATTTTGAGTTTTTGAAGCAAAAAGAGAAAATGATAGTACATTGATTATCTTGACCCCAAGTTCAACAAAAAGTAAGCTTAAAAGACTGTGTGCTTAATTGTATTGGTGCATTGGTAGGTCTTAAAACAACCCAGTAGAGTAAAGTATGTGATATAAACATAAAGAAACGCCAAATTGAAAGGGGTGTTAGTCTCTAGCAAAAGTCTTGGTGAGGATGACAGAAATGTAATAACCAGTCATACTCAAGCCTTATATTTGTTGATCACCCAAAAATCAAATAAAGCAAATAACAAGCGTTAGGATTCTGAACATTGTGAGTCTTTATGCGGCTTAACCATCTGGGTATTCATATGCACGAATATTTCACTCGCTTTCTAGAGCAAACCCAAAGTCATTAAACTTGATCACCGCTGTACCTCGTACAATTTACATTACTAACTTGATCAAAATCAGCTGTTAGTCATACAATTGTTCCTCCCTTGCGTGCGTTTTAATACCATTAAGAAACGGACCCCAGGGGATACAATGTATGTAAGCCGACAGATGGACTCGTGCATACTCACTCACTAATAAGGAAACGTGATGCATTGCTTAAAATTTCTTAATTGGTATCAAAATTTTTGATCAACAATATAATGGTTTAAGTCAAGTTGGGGTGATTTGACAAAAATCAAATTAAGCTTGAACCGAGATTAGAGGCTGATAATTTCTGATATTCTGTGCTATAATTGAACTATTTAATCATATCACAAAAATACTTGAATGTGTGTTATTAGATTTATGTGGACAACAATACCAATGACTGACTTATCGCCAGTCATAATATCGCTGAAATATAAAACTGTGATGGAAGGGCAGTTTGATCAATATGATTATCTGCTCAAACTCGACAAAATTACAAAAATATGTACTGTTTTTGATAAAATCTTTGAAAAATACAAAAAGATTATTTTATTTTTAATAGTTCGGATATTTTTCTGTAAATACATTCGTTAATTCTTTAATTTTTACAAAATACCAAAAATATTTTCGTTTTCTTTATACTAAATTTTTTAAATAATTTTTAAGTTAAGTTTCGGTAATCTGAAACAATTTTAACGTATTAGGTTGTCGGGATATAAAGGTTTCTCGATATTTTAACTTATTGATTTAATTTAACTTATTGATTTATTTCATTAATTTATTCATTTATTTATTTAATTTAAAATTAAATAAAAGGGTTTAATTCGCTAAAATCCAATTCGTTATGTATGGTTAACGAACTTGATGATTCTTTAGCGAACTTGCTTCTGGTTCGCTAACCTAATTCGCTTCTGCACTCTGTAACGAATCATCCCTTCGTTATACATATTTAACGAATCATGACACAAATCATGTCTTGATTCGCTCTCTTTAATTTAACGAATCACATTGTGATTCGCTAACATAAGGTAACGAATTAAGTTAGCGAATGGGCTAATTCGCTAACTTTAAGTTAAACGAATCGTCTGATTCGTGCAAGTTGTGCCTAGGGTTTCGTGTATCGCTATATAAGACAAGATAACGAATAGGATTCCACTGTTCGTCTTCTTTCTTCATCTTTCAGAAACTGTTCAAATTCTCTCTGATATTTTCGATCTTTAAGTTTGATCATTTCAAAGATCAATTTGAGTTTCTAAGGTATAACTGATCTAGGCGATATTAATTTCGTCAACAATGGTCATGTATTGCCTGTTAAATTATGATATTTCAGAGGTTTAAGGATTTTGAACTTTTTAAATTCGTTTGTGTATAATTTATATTATTAATTGTCTGATTTTGATATTATTTTGATTGGAATCACTTTCCGATACCCTTGGTGGACTCTAATCATCTTTTGATTATTGTTTGCTGGGCTAATTATTGTTGTGTATTCTTGATGACTGTTGTTGGTTCGTTGATCCTTAGTACACTTAGGTAATGAGTCTCAATCTCATTCACCTACAATTAACGAATGTGTTTCCGAGCTCAACAAGCTGATTATCGTGATAGTTCAACGATGATTATGGCCGAATTGAATCTGGGTTAAGATGTTGACTATTATTGTTCTTGATAATTTTGACCTTGACTTAGTGGAGTCAAAGAAAAAGTCTTAATTTTGACCATTCGTTAGTCTTAGCGAATTGGAACTGTTTCGTGTCCAATTCGTTAAGATTTCCCACGAACTAGCTTAGCGAATAAGATGTCACACGAATCAGAGTGTGATTCGTTAAAATATAACGAACTAGAGTTTAGTTCGTTAAACTTAATTAGTGATTCGCTAAGTCCAGTTCGTTAAGGTATTTACTTGATAGCGAATCGCCTGATTCGTTATCTTTAATTAATTAATTAACTAAATTGAATACTCAATTAATTTAATTAAAAGATTTAAATCGTCTAATACGCATAACTAGATTAAATACATATATCTTTTGAATATACATGGTGATATCTATTCTCATATGCGTTTTATTTATACAGTAAATCATGGCTGAACAAGAACAACCACAAGAACAACCTCGTCAAGTACAACCACAAGGACAACCACCACAACAAGCTCAACAGGCTGAAATGGTTTTATTACCATTTGATAAGAAGCACATATCTGTGCTCATGTTGATCACGACGTGGCTGATTTTAGGACGTTCGGAGCTATGTTGAATTTCTTACGCCGTTCAAAGATACATTATGCAATCACTGCCAAACCTAAGGTGTATCTTAGTATTATCATGCAGTTCTGGAACACAGCAGTATATGTTGAGGAAAGTAATTGGGTTCAAGCTACAATTAATCAGCTTCCGATCACGATTGATGTTGAGGTCATTCGTCGGGTACTTCAGTTTGACGACAGTGACGATTACCCGAGTGAATTTGACAGGACGCTGGTTAGGGGGTTATTCACAAGATTAAATTATGGGGGTGATATTCGTCGATCAATGTTGAACAAGAATGGGTTGTGTCCACCTTACAAGTATTTGTTGCATGTCTTGCTTCATTGCTTGAGTGGACGTCGTGGTGGTTTCGATCAATGTAGACTGAGCTTACAATCGGCATTTGTTGCTTTAATCCTTAACAAGCCATTCAACTATTCAGAACTCATCTTTGATCATTTGAAAGAGCAAGTTCAGCAAACTCTACCAACAAAGAAGTTCTTGATGTATCCACGCTTTCTACAATTAATTATTCAAGATTTGATACTGGATTTGGTGATTGATCGATTGTTGGTGAACGATGTTCTTGATATGGAACATATGAAACCTGAAACGGTGCATCGGATGTTGATTTATCGAAAGGATAAGCCACAAGACAAAAAGATGATTGGTCATATAATCAATCCAGATTATGTATGTCCTCCTAATAAGCGCTGGATCCATGATGACTCGGATTCCGAACGTGAAGGGGGAGAAGGTGGGAACAATGATGGTGGGGATGATGATGGTAACGATGGTGATGGTGATGATGTAGCTGGTGAGCGAGCTCTAAAAGAACAACAAGATGCAGTTGATGCTGCTCTAGCTGCCACCATGAAAGCTCAGCAAGAAAGGAAACGAAAGGGTAAGGCTGTAGCTACTGATGAGCCACCAAAGAAGCCCCGTGTGTCCTCTGGGGCTGGTGTAATTATTGGTGCACCACCACCTCGTCAATCAACTACTCAAAGCTCGGCGGTGCCGCTAACTACTAGCACTCCGATGCTCACCTTGACAACGACGATGGTTTCTAATGAGAGGCTCGGTTTAATTCCTCAAATGACGTTAACCGAAATACCGAGGCCTCCTGCTGTACTGTCAACTGTTTCTTCCACCACTACAATGGGACCTCCTCCTCTGCCAACAACTACTTTTCCTCCGCCTCTGCCTAGTGATGTCTCTTTCATGAGAATCACTCAGCCTCAGGGACCTATTCAACCAGTTCATCCATCTGTATACAATTTGTCACCTGGACGTCAAACGGAAATGCTGCTTAATCTGTTACACTTATATGAAAATCAAATGGCAGCTGACCGACTCAATCAAGAACGACTCATGGAGAATCAAAGAAAAATGATGAGTTACATTTCGTTCTGTCAGTAGGAGACCAAGTCGTTGCGTGCGATTGTTGAGTCTCAGGGGGTGAAATTAAAAGAACAAGATGAGTTAATTTTACAATTAACTTGTAAAGAAGATGCCCTCAAGAAACTCAAAAATGATGATGATGATCCTGACGAGTCTGATGTAGGAGGTGAGCCTAAACAATCGCATGGTTCATCCTCTGGAGCTGGTTTGAGTGGCGCTGATGATTCAAACAAGCAGATAATTTCATTTCAAGATCCAACAGCTGCCAAGCCGATAGAAATGATTGAGGCTAACACGGTGATATTTATTGACGAATTAGGGATACTTAGAAGTATGGTGAACAAAGATGAGATACAGATCGGTGATTTTGTGGTTAGATCTAAAACAAGGGAGCAGATCTCGATTCTACTTGGGCTAAATGACGATCAGCTGACTGCATTAGAGACTGAGCCCGATGTCGAAGTGATCAATGAGAACGAAATGGAAGATGATCCATTATTTATGAATACAGATTTTATTTATAAGAACGAGGAGATTGAGATGGAGGACGTTACAGCTGATGAGTATCCGGACTTGTATCAACACGCAAATGTTGATCAATGTGCTCCGGTATTTCATGAAGACGTAATTAAAGAAACTGAGGATGATTTGGAGAAGATTGTGCAGCGAACGGTTCCTTCACTCAAAGAAGTGACTGATGATGACATTGAAAGATGGTTCAAACGCCAGAAAGTGGGTAAGATCATCAGTGCTTTTCGATATGTAGATAAAGAAAGAAAGGATACCGCTGCTGCTTGGATTGAGGCAAATCAAATGACTACCTTCAAGACTGTTTCTAAGGTACATGGTGATATTGTCTCCTGGCTCTATGATTCAGACCTTAAGGTATGTATTGTTAAATGGGAAAAAGGTGTGCAATATTACGAGAGGATAATGGATGTTCTAACACTACCGCGTTGGGATGTACACACCCTGGCGAAACGTCCATTTATCAATCGTGGGGGCAACCGAACTGCTGAGTGGTTTCATCAACACTTACTGTTCTAGGTCAATCATGGCTTCAAGTTCTTCAAGCCCCAGGTCCCAAGACGTAAACGTACTGATGAGATTGATCCAAGGACCGGCTGGAAGAAACTTGTTTTGAAAGTGAAGCCACCAAAGACAATGAAAAGAGTTCCTGTGAAGACAATGCCGCAAGATATTTATCTGTCTTTCAACCATTGGTACTATGACAATCGTACTGGCGAGGCCGTTATTGTTCGTGGTCGAGGACTACAGACTGAGCTCATCAAGATAATCGATCCGATGTGGTTGGTTAATTTATCAGAGACAGACAATGACGTGCTACACAGGAAGCAGATTTTGTTTGAACGCCAAGAAGATTACGACCTTGCTATGCAATTCCAACGTGTCGTTCGTGTATGCCATGAACATGGGATTCATAGTTGCAGAGATTGGCAGACAAAGCGTTTAAAATAAGTTAAAGACAAAGAGCTCAAGACGAGGGGGTGTCTGTTAGTGCACGGTTTTGCGTCTCGAGTCTTTGTAATTATCATTAATGTTTATTTGATTATTTTAATGTAATATTTTAATGTTATTTATCTAATTCGTTATGTTTAGTCTAGTTCGCTAGGAATGTTAGCGAACTAAGACTAGTTCGTTAAGGTTAAGTCTAGTTCGCTAGGGATGTTAGCGAACTAGGACTTTATAATGTATTCCCTCCTGATTCGTTAGGGGATGTTAACGAATCAGGGGGTGGTTCGTTGAGTTAAGTTATTTAACGAAGGGGATGCTGGTTCGCTAGGGGATGTTAGCGAACCAGATCGTCTTCTATAAATAGTGAACCACTGTTCACTTGTAAAGTGTTGAAGTTTTGAGAGAATTAACATTATTCAGAAAATTTAAAGTATTGATAATATATATATATACTACTAACAATCAAGCTAAGGTATTAAAGAGTTAGATCCGTATAATTAATATCAATGAATAGATCTGGATCAGATCTAAGATATTGATTAGAACGTGTGACAAAGAAAAGGGGATCAAACAACTTTCCATTCTTTACATACTCCTTGATATACTCCTCAATACTTGGTCGTGTCTACATTCTCCTATTTTTGAGCGGTTGTGGCTTCCTAAATTCAATGCCTTTAGAGAGCATGATCTCTGAAGTGCTTTTGGTAAGCAATGTCCATCTTTGACGTTTTTGCTACGCCTGTTTCTTACCCTTTTGGCTGACCAGTGGCGAGGATTGAAGGAGGAAGAGTTTTGGTTTATTCTCGACCAAACATACACTTCTCTTTTGTTCTGTTTGGCGTAATTGATATTGTTACGCGCATCACTGCATGGAAGGTCTCTTCCCGAGAACTTCTCAGTGCGCGCGTAGCACATTGCCGCCATCATGATGGTATCCAAATTTGTGGCATGCCATTACGACCTGTAAAAGTGCGAATGTGATCGTCACATCAGGCGTTATGGCGGAAGGTCGCGTGTATGAGTTCCTCACCAACCCCTCAGATGTTCAACGCTTCCTTATTGAAGCGGGTGATGATGTTTTCCACTGTATCATTATCTCGGACATTGACATTTAAGATATCAGTCGGGTCGCTGATGTGCCGCCATTGTTGGCTACAATGTTCGGTGAACTTTATTGCCAAGTCATCCCAGTAGGTGAGCTACCCTTTTGGTGGGGGGCACAAACCATACCCACACAACCCCTATCAATGCCAGCGTGAACACATGGAACCACAATGACATTGTCTACCCTGACACCATGCCCACAGCGATGTAGGTAGAGGTGTCCAAAATACCCGAACTCGATTAACCCGACCCAACCCGAACCCAAATAAGCTAATCAGGGTCGCATTAAATAGGGTCAACAAGTATTAATCGGGTTATTCAGGTTGACCCGAATAACCTAAATTGTTAATAGTGTCGGGTTTCGGGTTCATTTTTGAAAAGAAATCGGGTTTCGGGTTAACACGAATAACCCGATTAGTGATGATACTTTACTTCAAATACAATAATGAAAATGTTAAATAAGAACTAGAAGTCAATACAAAGAATTTTATAGAGGAGTTCATTATTTTTCTTATTCATTAACCATTAGATTAGTCATGCTTTTAAAATAAACGCACGAACATGAACAAATGTTTCACTTGTTCATTTATGTTCGCGAACACTCGTTTATGATCGTTCATTTAAGTTTGTTTACGTTCTTTCATGTGCATTTATATATTAATAGAAATTATTAAATATTATTTGCATTTAGAGATAATATCGCCATAATATGTTTATATTTGTTTATTTGTGTTCATTTAAATACTTTCATTTTTGTTCGTTAATGTATGTTTGTTTTCGTTAACTTATGTGCATGTTCGTTTGTCTTTGTTTAATTGTGTTCATTTATGTTCGTGAATTGTTCGTTTAGATTTTAAATGAATGATTATAAAGAAACACGAACATGTTAATTTTAAACTAACGAACATGAACACAAATATATGTTCGATTAAGTGTTCATGATCGTATTCGTTTAAAGTTAAATGAATGAACACGGGCATGCCTTTGTTCATGTCCGCCTGGTTCGTTTACAAGCCTATATGTAATTATTAGATAATTACTTGTGAAAGCCATTGAAAATTGGGTGGAATGAGACATTTTGCAACCCACGAGTTATAAGCCTAAAAACTAACTTAAAATTATAAAGTAGCATGGTCAACCCGATTAACCCGACTAACCAGACCCGACTAACCCGAAACCCGAATAACCAGAACCCGACTAACCCGAACCTTAATAGGGTCGGGTTTCGGGTTAGATATTTTTTTAATAAAAGCCCGAATAACCCGACCAGATTAACCCGAAACCCGATCGGGTTGACCCGATGAACACCCCTAGATGTAGGTCTGTAAATGGTCATCTAGATCAGACAAACCAGCATACTTACCTACTGTCGGCGGGATTTTTAGGTTCACCGAAAGTCCTGCTTTCGTTATTTTTCTAACAAACTTTGACTTTCCTGCGAAGACAATTGGCCTATAAGGCTTGGAGAAGTCGGTGTTGGTAGTATGATGGTACTTGATGACTTTCCTGCAAAGGCACCCTCTCGAATTTCTTCTTTGTTGGGGACATCCTTCAATGAAGATATTGTGTGACGCCAGCGTTGTACTCTATGTTGTTCACCCGATTGGCTTTCAGCTCGGCCACCCTGTTGAGTTTTAACGGAGTGGGACTCCCTATATCATCTTCTACGAGGAGCATATTCATATTCATCTTCCTCGTTTTCTTCGTCCACTTTATTACTGCTTTCTACTCCTAAAAACAGGTTTCCAGGCGGAACCGTGGACGAAAGATTTTCCTACATAATTGCCTTGAGTTTTTCTTGCTCCGCCTCCCACCATACCATAACACCTAGTGGTAGCGAGGTTTGTAACAGCTGGCGCGGAACCTGGTGCCAGCGGTTACAGTGAAGTTTGGCAGAGGATTGGACGCGTTAACAATATCCTCAACGTTTTATGTAACAAAGTCTATCACAGGGTTTCCCCTTTCATGGCGACTGACGTATGGCCAGCCATGTTGGTAGGTTTTTCCACTCATTTTTGCCGAGAAAATGAAAGGAGTTTCAAAAAATCTAGTTCTAGCAAAATGCACAGTTGGAGCCAATGAAGAAACACTAAATCACCCTTAGGTCTAATGACTTAGTCCCGGGGTTAAGATCAAGTATTTCCCACGACAAGTTGAGTATGATCCGCCTAAAATGGGTAGAAGCACCTACAAAACAGAAGACTGTGAGCTCGTTACGAGAAGGAGAGGGGGGTCTTCTCGTCACCACCCTCTAGCATAAGAATCAATATAGTTGGATATAAGTATATAAAGCTTCGCAAAATACTTATGAGTATTCTTATTCAAGAGTTCAGATCCCTTTACCATTGGAGACAAGGAAGTATTTTTTGCTGAATGAGAGAAAAGAGAAGTTATGCTGGCATAACGTGTCAGGAAATCCTCCAATCTAGAGGCTTGCACGTGCTGGGGGGAAATTTGGTGAATAAATTTGATGCCTAATGGTGACGCCTGTAAAGTGTATTACTTTGCGAATGCGCTATCACCATCTTATTGATTGGTGGTCCTTTCCATGGAGATCTTCCCTATATGTTCCATACCTGGGAAGCACTTTGGAGTCAACCCGTCATAGGGTCAAAGGGAATGTTCAGCGCTGATGACCGTCGTTTTAGTTATTCAAAAACCTAATTAAATTAAATAATTAGAGTAAGTAGGGTATCGTATCCACGAGGAGCATGTGGTTAGTATTAAAAATTTGTTTGATTATTTAGATCTAAATGGACAAACGATGTCAAACGAAAAAATTAAATAATTAGAGTAAGTAGGGTATCGTATCCACGAGGAGCATGTGGTTAGTATTAAAAATTTGTTTGATTATTTAGATCTAAATAGACAAACGATGTCAAACGAAAATTAGAAGATTGATTTTAAAAACAATTTAAAGAAAATGCAACCTTCTCCAGGTTTCAGGTTCTAGGTTTCACACAAAACTCGTTTCATTAATTGGACACCACATAGATATGGTGTTGGAAAGTCGGTTAAATTAGGTGGTCATCAAAAACAGATATTTGTCATCGGATCATTTATAATTCAGTTACCCTGTTTACTAGTGTGAATTAACCCACCCTATGTCTCCCAACAAGCTACTAGGTTTTTTCATCAACCGAACAAGTTGTTAAAGCAGGGACTACTAACACATGCAAATAGTTAAATAGACCAACAACCAATGTGTTCATACAACGTTCTCAATGTCAATAAAATATCGAAAAATGAATAAAATTGAAAAAGTGTAAAACCCTACGAACCGTAGACCTAGAGAAGGTTGCATTTTCTTTAAATTGTTTTTAAAATCAATCTTCTAATTTTTTCTTGACATCGTTTGTCCATTTAGATCTAAATAAAAACAAATTTGTAATACTGACCACATTCTCCTCGTGGATACGATACCATACTTTCTCTAATTATTTAGTTTAATTAGGTTTTTGAATGACTAAAACAACGGTCATCAAAATGGCGCCGTTGCCGAGAAGCAAGTGCGCTTAGTGTTGCGTTACTTGTTTGATTAAAAAAATAAAAATATATATATCTATATTAAAAAAGAAACAAAAATATTTTTTATTTTTATTTCTTTTTGTTTAAGTTTGGTATTACGCGTTGTATCGTTTGTCTTTGCTTGTGCAGGAACTTATTATCATGTTGGCAGCATACGTGTAGTTCGGTTATGAGTAATTACAGTAATCAAAGTCCACCAGGTAGCCCGTTGTACCCACCATTCTCACAAAAACAAAAATTTTCTAACTTTGGCCTACCACATCCTAAAACCCAAAACCTGTATGAATATGATGAGTTTGATGAGATTGTGCCTTCAGTGCCACCATTTAATCAAAGAGTGAGAGAACACAGATCTATCAGATCTAAAACGATTATCACTTAGATCTAATACCGTGAGGATATAGTTCATGATTACTCTATACAATTAGATTATATTAGGTGTATATAGATGTATATATTATAGTAATACGTTATATATATGAATCTTTGAACGAGGGAACAATTGGACAGCAATTCAATAAGGTTAATCAAAATTTACAATAAACAGAGGATGAACACCTCTATATATAGCAGATGGGTCTAGTTCGTTACACATTCCGTAACGAACTAGCTTCCCACTTCGTTACATTACAAAATGAATAATAAACTTAACAAAACAGACCTCCAATTCGTTAAACATCCTTAACGAATTGGGAGGAACCTTAACTTAACTTTCTAGTTCGTTAAACATCCTTAGCGAACGATACTCTCTTAACGAACTACCTTAATATAATTATAATTCTTTCATTAATAAATACAAAACATAAATACAAAGACTTGAGACGCAAAACCGTGCACTAACAGACACCCCCTCGTCTTGAGCTCTTTGTGTTTAAGTTATTTGACGGGCTTGGACTGTCAGTCTCTGCAGCTGTGAATCCCATGCTCATGACACACACGAACAACATGTTGAAATTGCATTGCTCGGTCATAGTCTTCACGACGCTCTATTAATATTTTATCCTTGAACATGCTCATGACACACACGAGCTCTATTGCTCGGTCGGCTTCTGTCAAGTTCACGAGCCACATCGGATCAATAACTTTAATCAGCTCGGTCTTTAAACCCCTAACCAGAACAATAACGGCCTCGCCAGTTCGATTGTCATAATACCATCGGTTGAAAGATAAATACATGTGTTGATTCAGCGTCTTGACTAGTACACGCTTCATTGTTTTCGGCGGTTTAACTTTAAGCACCAACTTCCTCCAACCCTTCCTTGGATCTATCTCATCGATAAGCTTACGAATTGGGATTTGTGGCTTAAAGAATTTAAATCCGTGGTTCTCCTCGAACAGCAAATGTTGGTGAAACCAACTTGCTTGGTGATTCCTGCAATGGTTAATAAAAGGACGGTACCCAAGAGTCCGTACATCCCATCTTGGTAATGAGAGAACGTCAGTAATCTTTTCATAATACTGAACGTCGTTCTCCCAATTGATGATACAAACTTTTAATTCAAAATCGAAAAGCCATGAAATAATATAACCTCGAACTTTTGATACGGCATTGAAAGAAGTCATATGATTGGCTTTGGCACGTGCAATGGCTTCAACTTTCAACTCTGCATCAACGTATTTGTATGCATTGATAATCTTACGAGCTTTCTTGTCTCTGTAAGCAAACCAGCTTTGAATATTCTCAACAGACGGATCGGGCTTTGAATCTAATCTTGTATCAACATTTTTTCCCTTTGATACCTTCTCCAGATGATCTTTGGCTGCTTTAACAGTTTCTTCATTAAATATTGGTGCACCCTGATCAACATTAGAGTGTTTAAATACGTCAGGATACTCCTCAGCCGTTATATCTTCAATCTCAACTTCCTCGTCTTCATAAATAAAGGACTTGTTCATCTGAATAGTCGGTTCATTCAAGACCTCTTCATCATTCTCAAACTCCACATCACCCTCAGCCTCTAACACGGTTAGTTCATCGTCATTTAGACCCAGCAGTATAGAAATCTGCTTTCGTGTTAAGGACCTTTCAACAAACTGTCCCGCTTCAATTTCATTAGCATTCACAATACTTCTGACAATCCCCCGACCAATCAATAGATATAAAAGTATTAGCTTTTATCGACTCAATGGGTTTAACATTCTCCGAGTCATAATAAACAACCAAATGTTTACCGGAATCACTAGCAGCAGCACTTGTACCTGCAGCAGAAAATGAGACGTGATTTGTTTCGTCTCACCCCCAGCACCTGACTCATCAGGATCTTCATCATTGTTTCTAAGTTTCTTGAGCGCATCGTCTTTGCATGTAAGCTGCAAAATTATGTCCTCCTGTTCTTTTAACTTCACCCCTTAAGACGTAACAATCTCACGAAGGGCTTTGGTCTCTTTTTGGCAAAAGGAGACATAACTCAACAACTTCTTTTGATTCTCCATCAAACGCTCTTGATTAAGACAATCAGCAGACATTCGATTTCATATAGATGAAGTAAGCTCAAAAGCATATTTGTCTATTGATCCTGAGTCATTGCATGAAACGAGGGAGGAATTGGCTGAAAAGGACCTTGAGGACGGTTAAGCCTCATAAAAGAAATATCCATAGGTGGTGGAGGTATCATCGTCGGTGTTGGAGAAACCACCGATGTAGCAGTCGTAGGCATTGGCAAAGTAGATAGAATTGACCGTGGAATCATGCCAAGCCTCGGGTCAGATGTAAGAATAGTCGTCAACGTGAATTCCGGGGTGCTAGTAGTAAGCGGCACCGACGGGCGTTGAATAATAGAAAACCTTGGAAGCTGAACTCCAAAAGAAATACCAGCTCCAGCAGTCACTAGACGCTTCGAGGACCCTTCACCAGCAATTTCTTTCCCTTTCCTTTTACGTTCAGCAGCTTCAACAACAGCTGCCTCAGCCTCAGCACGTTGCTGTTGAGCTGGATCACCACCATCACCACCATCGTTATCATCACCCTCATCACCATCTTTCCCACACGGTCCTTCCTCACGCTAAGAATCCGAGTCATCATGGATCCAGCGATCATTGGGAGGACATACATAATCTGGATTGGATACGTGACCAATCAAACGTTTGAATCGTGGAGGAGGAGTTTGACGATATGACTTCATCCTCTGTTAGTATCCGCTGTCATGTGTTCCAACATAAATTTATCATCGAAGTGTGTTGGATCGAGCACCAAATCATGGGTTGCATATTGAACAAACAATTGGATAAATCGAGGATACATTAAGAATTTTGTGCGTCGTTTCACAACAATACAATTCTCTTTGAGATTATCTGAGAAATTGAAAGGTTTATTCTGATCTAATGCAACGAACGTTGATTGAAGCATTATACGACATTCGTCGAAACCTCCTTTTCGTCCACCAAGGCAGTGTATAAGAACGTGTAGTAAATACTTGTATGTGGGACACAAGTTCGCCTTGTTATACATGGAACTATTCAAATCACCAGAATAAAATAAACGACCAAATAGTTCGCTGATCAGTTCTTTATGATACTCGCTCGGGTCATCAACAGTATCATTGAACCTCAACACCCGTTGAACAGTCTCAGTTGATATCACAACTGGTCTGGCATTTACCTCAGCAGCAATGTTGTATCAGTCTCCACGTATCTAGCAGTGTTTCAAAATTGACGGACGATGCTAAATCTAACGTCAGGATTTGTTGTGACGCCATAATGAATACGTGAGCTATGGATGAACTCAAACATCTCTCCAAAAACATCATCTTCAGCAAAATTTGTACCAACGAAGGCACAAATATTGTGTCGTTTGTCATACGGAAGTAGTGGAATATCTTGTTCCTACTGTTGT
This sequence comes from Bidens hawaiensis, assembly GCF_021521415.1. NCBI lineage: Eukaryota > Viridiplantae > Streptophyta > Magnoliopsida > Asterales > Asteraceae > Bidens > Bidens hawaiensis. The sequence goes on from NW_027496292.1 coordinate 155,820, forward strand.
TGTTGTGGCTCAGCAGCGAGAGGATCCCGATCCATGTTATCAACCATCCCTTGTAATAAAATAAGTCCAAGAATAAGTGACATAGTATCAAAATAATAAAATTAAAAGAGTAAACTTAAACTATTTTATAAATCTTTTAATTTTTAAAATAAATTAACAATATCATTCCTTTGATTCGTTATAACGAACTGGTGGTTCGTTATGACAAATTAGCTACTTCGCTATCAAGTAAATAATGCGAATTAAATCTAACGAGTCAGGAGTGAATGTAAACGAATTATAGTCTGATTCGTTATAAATAACGAATTAAAATCTGATTCGTTATAAATAAGGAATTAAAGTATGATTCGTTATAATTAACGATGAAAATTCTGATTCGTTTGATTTGTGTAACAAATTGGACATGGGACAGTTCCAATTCGTTACAATGTAACGAATGGCCCTTAAACTTAATGTTTTGACTAATCAGGTCAAGGTCAAAATTACCAAGAACATCAAAAAGTCAAAATTGTAAACTGAAATCAATACAACCATAATCAATGATGTATACCCGAACAAATGATCACAGGAATCTTGGAAACACATTGCAAGCTGGGTCGTATTAACCATTTGTACAAATCATGGTACACAATAGATAAATTAAGGTTTATAAAGAACTTAAAACCCAATAACAAAATCAAAAAATTAACTTAAGATGTTCCATAAATATGACGAAAATCATTATGTCATAATCGTCTCTACCTTATGATTCAGAAAAACTGATTATTATTGAGAATAATGACGATTGAATTTCAGAGAAAAATTCAGCTGAGTAACAGTAGGATTATGAAGAAGAAAGGTGAATAGTGGAGACGAAAGGGTTCATGAATCCCTATATCCTCTGGCAATGCACATTCTCTAATGCGATGAGTCATCTGATTCGTTTGAATTTTGAAGTAACAAATCAGGTGATTCGTTCTCTAATATGCACACGTGGCATAATGAAATAAAGCTAATTCGTTAAATTTTAAGACGAAACAATAACGAATTAGATGTAATTCGTGTTTAATTCGTTATGTTATGTTTAACGAATTAGATGTCATTCGTTACAGAGTGGCGGAAGCGAACTAAGTTAACGAATTGGAATTCAATTCGTTATGAATGACTTTAATTCGTTATACATGACTAACTAATTACTTTAATTTAATTTTAAATTAAATTAATTAAATAAATAAATTAATTAAATAAAGGAATAATTAAATTAATGATACCAATTGTTTAAATAAGTTAACGAAATCCCGTATCTCGATTATCAAATACCTTAACGTGTTTTACGCTAAAAACACTTAACTTAAAGAAAATAAAACTAAAATATTTTCTTTTTTTTTTTAAAAAAAAGAAAATAATATAACTCTCTCAAATGTTAAGATAACTAAACTCAAAAGGAAAATTGTACCAGAACTCAAAGACAATGATCAATGCTACCAACTTGATGAAATATGTTTTCAGGTAAATGTTATTTAAGAATTGAGTATGCTTTCATTTAAATCTTCAAAGCCTTCTTTTCTTCCTGAGAGTATTGTGAGATGGCTTTAGGTGTGAATCCAATTGTCTCATCTTCAATCATTGGAACTGTATACACTTCATTCAAACAATAAGAACAATCAGGGTGAACAGAACCTAGATGAGTCGGAAACAAGATTCCCATTTAGCAAAGTCACTAAATTTCATCAATCGAGGACACTTGGAATGGGATCCAATTTCATTGTCCAATTGTAACATTTTCTGCATGAGTACATTTTGAGAAGCTAATGCGTACAAACCAGCCATCTTGATAAGTAACAAAACAATCAAAATTCAAGGACTAAACTTGAAAATATGTTAACGAACTTGGAATAGTAAGTATAACGAACTATGAACATTGTTTGTAACGAACTAATATTTCAAATCAACTATAACGAACTGAAAGTTATCTAAGTAACGAAACAAGAACAGTGTCACACGAATTAGATTATAACAAACTATCAAACGAATTGAGTCAACGAATCAGGTCACATAGACGAATCAGTTTGACGAATCAAGGCTAATGAATTAGGTTAACGAAACCAGATTCAAAGTAACGAACCAAGGTAACGAATAACAAAGTCAATTTAGCGAATCAAACTAACGAATCACAAAGTCAACGTAATGAATCAGGTTAACGAATCTCTAATTCAAGGTAACGAATTAAGATAACGAATTTGCTACAGTTGATAACGAATCAACTACAACGAATCAGGTTGTTATAACGGTTATAACAAACTCTGACAACTCTTGCCACGTGGAAAAAGTTTGTTAGATATAAAGTTAACGAATCAGACCACGTGTTTGACGAATCAAGTAACACGAATCAAAATGACGACGAACTGAGTAACTAATTAAGGAACGAAGTGCTTAAATTTAACGAACTATGATAACGAATTACGTAAAGATGATGAATCTTCAACTGATGATGAATCTTCAACTAATGATGAAGATCTTCAAATCTTCATCATCATTTTTCCAGAATTCTCGAAAATGAAGAACACACAAAAGAACCACAAATCCGTAATACTCTTTCAATCCAACACCAAATCGTTCATGTAATATATCGAACCACTCGCAACATCTCGTAACATCCCGTAAGCCAATTCACCCAAAACTGAATCCAATTTGACAAAACTTAATACCATGTTTCGGCTAGACTCAGATCCAAATTATCAACAATACCAAACAAATTCAATATTCAATTCCAGTCCACCTCACACTTCCAATACCTTACAGATTACAAATCCAACCAAACTCAATCCATAACTAATCAATTCAATAGAGAATTCGATCAAATTCAATTGGAACCAAAATAATACCTAACTTATACAATTTAACTTTTAATTAACGAATTAAAACAATAGATCAAGAACAATCGAACAACGAAAGCTCTGATACCACTTGAGAGAACACGGATCTAACTCAGATCTAAAAACGATTATCACTTAGATCTAATACCATGAGGATCTAGTTCATGATAACTCTATACTATTAGATTATATTAGGCGTATAAATGTGTATATATTATAGTAAAACGTTATATATATGAAGCTTTGAACGAGAGAACAATTGGACAACAATTCAATAAGGTTAATAAAAAACTTACAATAAACTGAGGATGAACACCTCTATATATAGAAGATGGGTCTAGTTCGTTACACATTCCATAACGAACTAGCCTCCCACTTCGTTACATTACAAAATGAATCATAAACTTAACGAAACAGACCCCGCAATTCGTTAAACATCCTTAACGAATTGGGAGGAACCTTAACTTAACTTTAGAGTTCGTTAAACATCCTTAACGAACTAGACTCTCTTAACAAACTACCTTAATATAATTATAATTCTTTCATTAATAAATACAAAACATAAATACAAACACTCGAGACGCAAAACCGTGCACTAACAAAGAGGTCAGAATCGGGTCAAGTTCGGCCGACAAAGGTATAATAGTGATCAACAAAATGATTATGGAGGGCATCGGGGTCAGGATAAGTATATGGATGGATTGCCTAGGGCGAATCACAGAGCCCCAGTTAGAGGAGTTGCCAGTCATTTTGTGCCTATAGTACCAAAGAACGCCTCACTGTTCGAGCCACCACATCAAAATGCAAGATCTTTTGAGACACCAATTCAGAAATGCTATGAAGGAAGTCAACTAACTATTAAAGCAACTTGCATAATCAAGGGAATAGGCAAGCGAGTCAGCATGGGTCGAATGATAACTTCATCAATGAAATATTGGATACAATTATTGAGTTAATGATGGATATTCAGAAAGGCAACGAGATTAGAGATAAGGAAATCAAGGCATTGTCACAAAAAGTTGGACAATTAACTGAAGAAGTGGCAATCATCAGAAGAGTTCAAGGTAAGATTTGTAGTGATACTCAGATATGTCTAACTCACAAATCCTCTAACACAACGAGTGTTTACATAAATGAGGTAAGTACTCGTCCTCTTTCTTAAATTTCTGTTGTTGAAACTCATTCACCACAATGGGTTGAGGGTGGGGTGAATGAGATTATTGAGTCTAAGGGTGAGAGTGAACATAATCAGGAAGTTAATAATTTTACAAAGTCTGAAAATGGTTTGAATAACATGTTTTATAAAATTAGTAACTTGAATGTTAAAGTTCAATTTCCGTTAGCTTTACTTGCACCCAAAAATTTAAGTAAATGGGAACCACCTAAGGGTGAAAAGCGGGAAAATTTTGAAAAAGTGAAAATAAATAATCCATTGCTTAAACAAATTAAACCGAGTCCTGATCATGTTGAGTGCTTAGAAGAGCTAAGTACCCACAAACGACGTCACAAGTGGGCAACGGCGGCCTTCAGCCACAAACTCCATATTTCACTTATTTTAACATCTCTCGAATCTCCGGTTCCTTCGGTTGCCTCGTTATACACCATAATAGCTCCAGAACCTCCTTTTAACCTGCAATTAACCACACAACAGTAGTTATCCATTTCCCACGAAATTAACACTTAATGCATGGATTTTTTATATAGATTAAGCACACTTATGGGTCATCCTCCGATGCACCCGTCACATTCCCACACTTAACCATTGCTTGCCACCAATAAACACCTCAACACAAATTTTTTTATTTATTTTCAACTTATACCCACCAATGTTACCAACATTTCTGGTTCAGTTAAGGTCCCAAGTCATTTCCTATTCCCTTATTTATATAGGTTGCACTAGTATACTTGATGTTCTATTTAAACCATAGAGTTCTAACCAAACCTAACATGCTTTCGGTTTTTACCCATACATAACACACATTTACACATTAACCCTCTTCTTGGTGATCATACATACATTTTCATAAATAATCAATTCTCCTCGCATACGCTTGTAGAATCATCAAATCCCCACCTATGTAAATGCTTTGACATAAATGCAAATCAAGAGGGCTTAAAATGGGTTATAACGGGGCCAGGTGTAAGGGTATGGAAGGGAATATTTAAAGTAGCTCAATGACCTGATCTGACTTATTACAAAACAACTAAGTAAATAATGAAATAACCAACTATATACATCACTAACTTCTCTCTTTTTTTCTCATTTTTATATTTCACTATATAATACTTGAACATTGAATCTCTAACACAATTTTTTTAAGCATAATAAACATAATGCTTAATACATCCTATTGATAAATACTAAAACAATTACAAAGAAACCTATTAAGTCAGATCGTCTCGCAATATAAAATCGGGGTTGATTGAATGAAAGAATAGGTCCAATAATGTTTTCTAAGGGAACCAACCCCCCGCCCCTCTCATTAATCCACGCTCATATATGTAATGTATGAGGTCCAACCTCCAAAATCCACACTCGCAAACATCCAGACGAGGCTCAACCAAATTTCCTCTATCACTTTTGCACTCATGCCAAGCTAAGATCTCGAAATGCACTAATTGTATAAGTTTTATCGGAGAATATCAACCTTCTCGGATCATCAACTTCTTCAAGTGGAATCCGAGACAAGTGATCCGCCACTACATTCTCACAACCTTTCATGTCTCGTATTTCAAGATCAAATTCTTGCAACAATAACACCCATCGAATCAAACACGGTTTCGCGTCTTTCTTTTCAATCAAATATCAGACCACGCTATGATCCAAGTACACCACAACTTTACTTCCCAAAATATAAGACCAAAATTTATTCAAGGCATACACCACCGAAAGTAATCCTTTTTCGGTAGTGATGTAATTCAACTGTGCCTCGGATAAAGTTTTGCTCGCATAATATATCACCACCTGCTTTTTCTCCACTCTTTTACCCAATATCGCTCCAATCGTGTTATATCTAGCATCATACATGATTTCAAACGGATTTGACCAATCCGGTGATTGTAAAATGGGTGATTCTACTAACTTCTTCAAACTGTCAAAAGCTTTTAAACATTCATCAGTAAACTCAAAAAGAACATCCTTCAATAAAGGATTACATAAGGGTTTTGAAATTGCACTAAAACCCTTAAATATTCTCCTATAGAATCCGGCATATCCCAAAAATGACCTCACCCCTTTGACATTTTTCGGGGATGGTAAATATGAAATTACTTTTATTTTAGCTTGATCAACTTTCATTCCCCTACTTGAAACCACATGGCCCAAAACAATGCCCTTTTGCACCATGAAGTGACTTTTTTCCCAACTCAACACCGAGTTTGTCTCAACACAACGTTTTAAAACCTTTTCTAAATCATTAAGACAAAACTCGAAAGTCGAGCCAAAAATGGAAAAATCGTCCATAAAAACTTCAAGTGACTCCCTGACCATGTCAGAAAAGATGCTCATCATACATCTTTCAAAAGTGTCCGGGGCATTACACAGTCCAAATAGCATTTGCCTAAAGGCAAAAGTGCCATATGGACAAGTGAAGGTGGTCTTGTGTTGATCATCAGGATGAATTGCAATTTGATTGTAACCCGAATATCCATCCAAGAGACAACAATATTTTTGACCAGGAAGTTTTTCAATTATTTGATCAATGAATGGTAACGGAAAATTGTCTTTTGAGGTTGCATTATTTAATTTTCTATAATCAATGCACATTCGCCACCCGGTTACCGGTCGGATGGCGATTTGTTCACCATTATCATCTTTATTACCTGGATGTTGGCTTTCTTGGGTACTACCTGTGTCAGGCTCACCCATGCACTGTCTGACATGGGATAAATGATCCCCGCATCCAACCACTTAATCACCTCCTTTTTCACCACTTGTTCAATCTTCTTTGAGTTTCCCTTGTTGGTTTAGCCTCCTCGTCAATAATTATTTTATGCATAACAATCGAAGGACTAATGCCCTTTGAATCTGCAAGTGTCCATCCAATGGCAGCGCTATGTGCTCCCAAAACCTTTATCAACGCCTTCTCTTGATCTTCCTCCAAGTGCTTAGCAATGATAACCGGAAGGGTTTCATTATCTCCTAAAAATGCATACTTCAAATGACTTGGAAGTTCCTTCAATTCAACCTTTGGTGGACACTCCATAGATGGATTTGTGTCCGAATTGATCTCCGTTGGTAAATTCTCAAATTGATGTGTCCACGGTGGTCTCCCTTCTTTCATAGCTAAGGCACCTTGATTTTGTTCTTCTATCCGCAAAGCACACACGTGTACCTGTTTAGAATCATCATAAATACAAGCTTCCACATAACTTCATCATATTCATGAGGAATACAATGATCCACAAAAAATGCCATAAAACATTATTCACCACTCAAAGAATTAGCTACGTTAGTAAAAACATTAAGGCGCATTTTTCGATTACCAAACGCCTTGTCTGCGGTACCAAATCTACAATCAATAATTGCATGGGCATTGTTCAAAAATGGTCGACCCAAGATTACATTTTGTTGTTGACTTGGGTCACCTGATGAATAATCTAACACCAAAAAGTCCACAGGATAATAAAAATCCTCCACTTTCACAATTACATCCCGCACAATTCCACGAGGAAGTTTATGAGACAAATCCGCAAATACAACCGTGGTCTCAACACGTTTCAAAGGACCAAAGTCATATTAGTCATATAACCCCCCCCCCCCGGGAGAATGCTTACTCCGGCCCCGAGATCTAGTAACGCCCTATAAATTTGAAAATCGCCTACTTAAATATTAATTAAGGGTGTTCCCGGATCTTGAAGCTTAGGAGGTAAATCTCCTTTTAAAACCTCACTTACCCGCTTAGTTAAATCCACTCGTTTAGGCACTTTTTGTTTCGTCTTTTGAGTGCATAGCTCTTTTAAAAACTTAGCATATGCGGGCACTTTTTTTATTTCCTCAAGTAGAGGTAAATTCACTTTTACCTGTTTAAACACTTCCCACATCTCCTCATTTTGAGGACCTCTTTTAACATTTACATTTTTCTTACGCGGGTCAAGCAAAGCCGAAGGAAATGGAACCGCATTTGGTTCGACATCCTTGTTTTTATCTTTTACATTTGAAGTTTGACCCGGATTTTGTAACGGTTTTTCAAAAGTGACATGTTTAGTGGGTTTATTGGTTTCAATTTCATCATCACTTTCATTACCCGTAATGTCCTCGACTTCCCCATCAACCACACCCGATGACAAATCAATTTTGTACTCTTTACCACTTCTTAACACACTAACATGATGTATAGGAACGTTACGAGATGAACTACAGGACGGGTTTACCTTAGTGTCGCTTGGCAGTTGGCCTTTATTTTTCTTAAATTATGACACTTCAGTTGTGAGTTAACCCATTTGTGTGGTCAACGATTGGATGCCTTTATCTCGAACTTCATCCTTGCATTCGAGCTTCATCAAGTTGATTTATTCGTTGCATATATTGTTGCATCATCTTCAACATGTCTATAACTTCATTTTCACTTGATGAACCTTGACCCGCGGACCCACTTTGACTACCACCCCTTGACCTTGGAACCATTGTTTATTCCCACCATGAAAATTACCTTGGTTATTATATTGTTGGAGAGGAACATAATTTTCTTGATTTCTTTGAAAGTACGGATTGGATTGAGTAGCTGGATTTCCATAGAGAAAATTCAGATGATTTCTCAACCCGGGGTGGTAAGTATTGGAGTTCATATTGTAATTCCTACCACCTCCCCCTTGAAGTGCATTCACCTCTTCTACTTGTACTTGACCTACCGCATATACCTCCGAATCATGACCCAACTCGTTACAAGTTGTACAAACATCAATTACCTTATTAGCAGTTTGTACCCCTCCTTATTCCATGGCTTGTACTTGTGGTCTTCCGACTGCCGGTCTTGCTCTTCTTTCGGTTTAAGCCTTTCTCTTTGATGTAACCGCCATTTGTTCCAAATATGCCCAATCATCTTGTTCATAGTTTTACCAAATGTGCTATTTGTGATTGATCTCAAATCTCGTTCATCTTCCATACTCAACCCCTCATGAAAAGCATTCAACAACTCCCAAAGAGCAATACCATGATGAGGAGAATTTTTAATCATCATGTTAAACCTCTCGAATGCTTCATGAAACATTTCACCCGATTTTTGTTGAAAGGTTCCCAAACTCCTTCTTGCATCATTGGTCTTTTGGGCCGTGTAGGAATTTTCTAAGAATCTTTGTTGCATCTCGGCCCAAGTATAGATGGATGAGGAAGGCAATGTGTAAAACCATCTATTTGCCATTTTTTCCAACGAAAATTGAAATAAGACCAACTTAACCTCATTCGATGTAAAACCTTGACCCCCAAACGTGTTTCAAATATAGTCATATGCCTCCAAATGAAAGTAAAGTTCCTCCGTTGCTAGACCCTTATACTTTGGTAAACTTTCGAGGGAATTGGTTATCACTTCAAATGTCCTCCCTTGTTGATTGTGAGGAATAACCACCGGAGATGCATTATTAATAATTATTGGTCAAAAATGAGCTTCAATACCCCTTACCATCTCTCTTGCATGTCTTCTTGGTACCCCCATTGGTACTCTCGGTTGACCCATTTGCCTATAAACGGGCCTTGGAGATGCAAATTGTTGAAACTATGGTTGGGGCATTTGTTGTTGAAATTGTTGATCTTGTTATTGCCCTTGTTGTGGAGCTTGTGGTTGTTGAATAACCGGTGGTGGTTGAACTTGTTTAAAAACAACCGGTTGTTGTTGGGCTTGTTGTTGAACAACTGGTGGTTGTCTAATAAGCTCTCGCACTAGTTCCGGTTGTTTCCATTGACCATAAGAAAATTTTCCTGGATTTACCCTTTAACTTCCATCACCTCCCGCGTAGTAACCTTCCACTTCATACCCCTAAAACTCATTCTCAAACCCATATCCATAACCGTCACCTTGCGTTCTTGAATGTTGCATGAAAGGTGGGGGTTGATATTGGTTACTTTATTGTGGTTGTTGAATGGTTGGTTGTTGGTTTTATTGAGATGATGATGCACCAAAGGTGGGAAAAAGGTTGGAAATAAATGGCAATGTTGATGATGTTGAGTAAGTGTAATGAGCAGCAATGGGTTCGGTTGTATGAGTTGGGTTCAATTCACTTGATGCAGTAGGTATGGTAGTAGTGATCGGTGGAGGTGAAATTGGTTGAGGTATGGATGGAAATGTTTGACCTGAAGTGAAAACTGGTGATTCCATGGTGTTGTTCGATGCAGTTGGAGAGCCAAGAAGCTTGTTATCCCTGAGTAGGACTCGGTTTCTTCGAAGTGTTCGGTCAATCTCAGGATCGATAACTAGTGGTGATAACCTGTTAGAGCCTCTAGTATGCATACACATGTAGGTACCTGCACACTAACACAACCAGCGTAAACCCGAAAATAGCAAAAAAAACTACAAAAGCTAACACACATTGCGCACTACTCCCCGGCAGTGGTGCCAAAATTTAATGTGAGGTCGAAGACTCACTCAAAAATAAACTGATTACAACTAATTAGATAGGGATAAGCGGGTGTCGAACACACGGAGTTTGTGGAAAATGTGTTACTAACTAGCTTTGTAATTAATCTATATTAAACTAAATGCAAAAAGTAAATTCAATAATTTGGTTGTTTGATTTGAATAACAAAAAGAACTAAAACAATTCAACGATTTTTAACTGAATTAATAAAAAGAATGCTCCCTCCCGATTTCAGGTTTCTAATTTTAATAATGTTAACGTTTACTTTTGGGATGAACTACATACACATAGTTCGTAAAAGTGCGTTTGATTGTGATAAAAGAGGACTAAGTACTTGGATTGTAAAAACGCAAGGTTGTCACTCGATAATCAGTTTTATACAGTTAAGCCAAATTCCCTTCCAATAAATCCCGATTGCCTATGGCACCAAGAACTGATGGCTAAGAACACGAAGTATACTATACTAACAATTACTAATCAAATTCACAATCACCATAACAATAAAATAATAAGATCAAATTACTATCCCACAAATAACATAAACGATTCAAAAGTATTCCGTTGAAACCTTACAATTCGGGAGGGAACATAAAGAGAACTAGCCACACATAGTTTGATTCATCATCATATCAATTAGGGTAATCATACGAATCACAAACCCAAACTAATTATTACAATCACCAAAGTATTGTTCTAGCACTCCCAAAAACGTCCCTTAGGTGTTCTTGATTGAAAAGTAGATGAAAAGACCAACAAAAACTGAATATAATATGTTAAAAATCGACAGTTACGACTGCCGGACTGTGGCCCACGGTTCACACCCTGGGTCATGGTGTTTTTGTTGATAGGTTGAACTGTGGCCCACGGTCCAGGGTGGCCTCCACGGTGACAATACTCGCCACGGTACTGTGGCTTCTGTTCCATTTGATAATTTGGACCGTGGCTCATGGTCTGGACCATGGGCCACGGTGGCCTTAACCACAAACTCCATATTTCACTTATTTTAACATCTCTCGAATCTCCGGTTCCTTTGGTTACCTCGTTATACACCATAATAGCTCCGGAACCTCCTTTTAACCTGCAATTAACCACACAACAGTAGTTATCCATTTCCCACGAAATTAACACATAATGCATGGATTTTTATATCGATTAAGCACACTTACGGATCATCCTCCGATGAACCCATCAGGCGCCTTGCAATTCTTTCCCAAATCCCGCAAGAGTTGTCTTTGACGGGCGCCAAGGGCCTACATGCAGCATGGGGCCACCTGTGGAAGATTGCACTATTTGCTAGGTAGGTGTAGGACCTTACCTCTTCATTTACCTATTTACTAAAATATCAATTCAAATAGGTATTATGTTTTACTTTTAACTTATAGTATGATTAATATTAATTGCAGGTAATGTTAGAGCTGTTATAGAGTGAAGGTAGAAAATGTTGAAGGTTTAGAGTTGGAAGATTAGAAGACTAGAGAGGCAAAGCTGCAAATTGTGAAGAAGTTGGAGAACTCAAGTGGAAGTTGAGGGCTAAGAACCTGGTGTGTATATATGGTGTTTCTCTCACATCGAGGGATCTTCGAAATCACAACAGTTTCTTCATTCATCCGTAACAAATTCGCTAATCTTCAATCGAAGAAGGATCCGTTGAGAGCTTATGTTGTTTCAATCTTATAATATATATATTTTTTTGTTATTAACTAGATTAGATCTATTAGATTTAGCTTTTGTGAATGGAAATTGTATGATTTTGGTTTATTGGAATATATTTTCTTTTTTTGCTAAAATTTCTCATTGTTGGGTTTCAACGGTGGTTCGGAACGAAAACGGTCAAATAAAATTTTAACCCGTTTTAGTAATTATTTCGTTTCGATAAATATTAATCAATATTAATATATAAATATATAAAGAACTATATAAAACGCAGCGGATAAATAAATGATTAAACGAACCAAAAACCGAAACCCAAAACCCGGATCCGGTTACAACTATATACGAGTACGATGAGTATAAAAATGAACAACCATAGATATAGTTTAGTTTGTACCTCGATTATCAAAACCGGGTGAGACACCGAGAGATAACGAGCGGCGCTAGGTGAACAACACAATTAATGAACTGAGATTCCGGGCTGAGATGTTCGGCAACAGTGGCAGCAAGATGACAACAACGAGCAACCCAGCTGCACCGGCGGCAGCGGTCCAATGATGATGCCGGCGGCGGTGCTCAGGTGGTCAATGTTGTGGTGATGTTGAGCTGCGATGATGGTGCGGAACAACTGTTGTAGCAAATCGATGTTGTTACAGCAACAAAGAAGGCAGCTAGGGAGATCAACAGGCCGGAAACAAGCTCGCCGGAAAACCGGGTCGCCGGAAAAACGAACTACGGCGGTTAGCGGTGATGATGAGCAACACCGGTGGCTGTGGTCGGGCGGCGATGATGGTTCCGGTGACTAGGGACCAGCGACTGTGGCAGGGAGTCGGCGGCCGGAGATCCAGTGGCCGAAAAATGGCTGCCGGCAGTGGCTAGGGAATTATGGTGATGATGATTAGTTGATTATTTAATCTTATTATTCTCTCTCTCTCTCTATATATATATATATATATATATATATATATATATATATATATATATATAACTAGGGTTTAAACCATTTAAAACCCATTGGGCTTTAAGCCCAATCACTAAATTAAAACCTAGTCCACCTACCAATCTTGTTAATTAATTGTGTCGGCCCAGTTAACGTTTAAGTGAGCTAAAGGTTCGTTACCCTCGGTGAACTCATACCGGGTCATATTCGGGTCGGTCCGCGTTGACTTGACCCAAACCGACCATATATTCCAACATTCATGGTATCTGAGCTATATGTTAGGATTAAACGCACACACAAATCGAACACACACGCGAAAGAAATAAACGACACGAGGATTTAACGTGGTTCGGTCTAAACTGACCTACGTCCACGGGTGGCAACTAGGTATATCTTTATTGAGTGACAACGATTACAAGTACATAACATTCATATATATAGAGATGCGACTAGGTTAGTATCTTATTAAACAAGAAATCCAAACCGGGCCAGGCCTACCCTTTGGACTTCAAATTATAAACAAGGCCTACACCGAAAGGCCTACGAAACCCAACAAACTCCCACTCGGAGGCCTTGAGTACTCTCGTCTACACTCCTGATTGTACTTCTGTAATCTAAACATTTAACTTCTAGTTGCCACCGCCTTCTCATCAATTAACCTGAAGGCCCGTTGAAGCTCCCCGAAGCTCCAACATGTCAGTCACGGCTAAAACTGCCCTTGACCCGTTCTCTGTCCCTACCGGCTCCCACTAAAACAAACTACCGGATCCTGAGATACCCTGAGAACAAACACTCTTCATATTCAGCAAGTAATTCACTGTAGAGACTTTTACAGCTAGAATACTGGTTTTCTTAATCCACTGTCGACCTGGAACTGTAACTGAAACACGACCTGTGCTCCCACTGTCACGATGTCCTTTGACTGATTTAACCTTCCTAGCTCGTTCATCCTGAATCTTCACTCTGGCTCTGGGTTTGTTACCTGCAAAACGAACCTTCTTCTGCCCATGAGATTCTGTGAACCGGACTTTGTCTTTCACCAAAACTGGATCCACTCCTTTCGATGACATATCGACCATATACAACGCACCCATTTTCTTGCCACGAGCAACTATGAGATTCCCTTTGACTACCTTCCACTGCCCATTCCCGAACTTAACATCGTGCCCCTGGTCATCCAACTGTCCAACTGAAATCAAACGTTTCTTCAAACTTGGAATGACCCTAACATCTATCAAAGTCCAAGAAGTACCGGCTGAAGTTATCAAATCAACATCTCCCACACCCGTAACCTCTAGAATATCATCGTTCGCAAGTCGAACCTTTCCAAATTCCTCAACCTTAAGATTCTTCATCGTTTCACTACAGTGAGTGGCATGAAACGATGCACCAGAATCCATCACCCAAGAATCAACGTTACTCTCAACACTAAGAACTAAAAACTCATCCTCTGGGCATTCTTCTGCAGTGTTGACTTCTATAAAGTTCACCTCTTTCTTACAATTCGGAAACTGATTCTTGAAGTGTCCCTTCTCTTTACAACCCCAGCATTCAATATCTTTACGAGTCCTAGACTGACTCCTCTTCCTGCTCCCACTACCTCGTTGTTTTCCCCTACCTCTACCTTCTGTGACTAATATATCACTTGATGATTCACCTGAATTTCTGCGTCTTGAATCTTCTCCAAGAATCAAATACCGAATCCCATCAAAAGTAATTTTTATAAACGAACTACAAACCTCAGTCACTGTTTGCGACCAACTGTCGGGCAAAGAGGATAACAATAAAAGACCTTGAACTTCATCATCAAAATTAATGCCGACTGACACTAAGCGGGAGAGGTTCGAATTAAGATTATTGATATGCGTTGTAACTGACCCACCCTCTTTCATTCTTGTTGTCACTAGCTCTCTGATAAGATAGACCTTATTTGCTGCCGAAGACTTCTCATACATGTTGGATAGTGCATCCATCATACCACGGGCTATGGTTTTTTTCATGACGTTAAATGCCACATCTTCCGACAACGACAGTGTAATACAAGCCCTAGCTTTCTTGTCTAACTTCTTCCACTCTGCTTCTGACAACTTTTCTGGTTTTTCATCCTCAAACACTACATCCAAGTCTTTCCGACAAAGTAGCGCTTCAATCTGCATCTTCCACCAACCAAACTTCTGTCCGTCAAACTTCTATATCGAAACCTTTCCGCCTTCTGCCATGACAATGACTAAAACGAAAAACTGGATAAAAACATAGACAGACACAGCAACACGAGCCTGAACTTAACAGTTGTTCTATTGAACTCTGTTAAACAATCAACCTATTTATACGCAGCGGAATAACGAACTGAAAATCAGAAACTGAAAATTTTAAACTGAAACGATAAAACCTGACAAACGCGGTTGGCGCTGGTTCTCCGTTTCTTTAAACGATTTCTTCTGATTTGACGACTGTTCTTAAACAAAAATAGGATCTTAATATAATTGTTCTTGGCTCGTACTTTACGGTAATAGGTACTCGACCCAAATTTATTTCCAAGCTAAACTGCTCAACAGTTTTGATCCACACAATCAAACTAGGCCTACTGCCTAAGTATTTTGAAGCCAAAAAAGAGTAAATTGTTTTGGTAAATAAAAGATTATGAACCCAAATCAACTTTAATGCACAGACCCTAAAACAAAACTTTGTGTGACGTACAAAGGAAATAAAAACAAATCTTGGTCAGAGGCTCATTCCGAAATGCGCCAACTTCTTCTCCACAAAACTGATATGAACACAACGGCCACAACAATATGTCACGGCTTCGTTCTAATCTTCTGTAGTCGGCAAATGAACCGCCGGCAACGAACCAATGACGGAGAGAATTAGGCGATGCTACCTGGTGGTAATGCGTGCTTGACTGAACCCTAGTCGCGATCGGTCGGGCTAGGTTTAGCGGCGGTGTATACCCTAACGACAATCGGAAAACTGTAGCGGCAGCGGAACCCTAGCGCGGTAGGGTGGCGGCGGCTGGAAGGTTTGGCGGCGACTCGGCTGGTTCTCGTTTTCTTCGTGTGATCCTGAACCTAAGCTCTGATATCACTTGTAAGGATTAAACGCACACACGAACTGAAAATGACACGAAAGCAATAACGAACACGAGTATTTAACATGGTTCGGTCTAAACTGACCTACGTCCACGGGTGGCGACTAGGTATATCTTTATTGAGTGACAACGATTACAAGTACATAACAATCATATATATAGAGATGCGACTAGGGTTACTGTAACGATTCCGACGAAACCTGGTATACCCTAACCGAAGGACGTTAGTTACGTCATATGTAATGTCGGGTACATGAGTTACCATGGTAATTATACGAGAATACATGGTTCATTGTATTGATTGTACGTGAATATATAATTCACCGTATTGAATATGCGATCAAACGATCGATAGTTATTGAAACCCGAATGAATCGAGGGTTCAATTATAGACGAGATATATGATATTTAGTGATGTTACGAAGTATTAATGCTTCGGGATAAGTAAAGTACGGCACAGAAAAAGAATTTCGATTTAATGTACGTCGGTACGTTAAACGAAACCTTTAATACCAAACCGAGCAAGAGACGGTCGATCAAGCCGAAAAAGATGCGCAATAATTGATGATATGATGTTTTAAGTTGATAAATGTCATGGTTTAAGTTTTTAAAGTTCTTAAATCGGTTTTATATAAATTTCATTTTTAAGCCGAAAAACGACCGTTTTAGTCTCGTTTTAAGCCAAATTAGACATTTAACCGAAAAACGAACTGAACCAGATTATCCAAAACATTATCCAGATTGCGAGAATCTGAACATGTGGCCACAAATGAAGTTGTGGGTCCCCCCCACCCATCCAATATGGTCCGATCGGACCATCAACCTACATTTCATTTCATTTTTTCCTTTTTACAACAACTTATCCATCCATTCCTTCATCCTCTCAATAATTCCATCCAAAAACCGACAATTCTAGCAAGAAAAACCGAGGTAAAATTGTGTTATGTACGTGTTTATGTTCGTTTCTTGAGTTTTCTTTCAAGAAAATGAGGTTTCCAAGTGAAAAAAGGGTGAAAACCCGAGATGGAACCGATTCTTGCACGATCAAGTGATGTATACGGGTTATACAAGGGATCTTGGTCCAAGAAAGGAGTTAAACGAATCAAAAACGAATTTTTACGGTTAAATCTTTGTTTTAGTATCATAACCGTAACCATGAAAGAAATGGCTTGATCGTGAGTGTAACTTGCTTGGTATTGTGGTATGTTGTTTGTAGGCTCTGTGTTTAGTGGTAGATAAGGCGGAAAGACGAGTTTGTAGCTTGTAGTGGCGGAAAACGAAAGGTATATTCGGTTTATGTCGGTGTATGTGTTTTTGGACAGATTGTTGGTCGTTTAGAGTTAGGTCATGAAATTTTACAGGGATGTTCTACACATGAAAATAAGATTTCTGTGAATTTTTGGTAATTTTTGGACAAAGGATGAATATTTGGTGAATTTAATGCTCGGTTTTGGCCAAAAATGGTGAAAATAGTTAAATATCATGAAAAATTCTGGAAAATTGCAGATAAGCTTTATATATCATGTATAAGTCACACACAAAATTTGAGGTCAGTTGGAGAAGTCTAAGTAGGCTTTTCGGTTAAACGAGTTCTAGGGATTTCTAGCTCGGTTTTGGTGAAAATGGCATGTAAAAGAAGATTTTGGTTCTGGAAAAATTACAGGGGACTATGTGGATGGCAGGGGACATCCAGGAAAATTTTGGGATTTTTCTAAGATCGTTTGGTATTTACGACATATTTAGTGTTTAAATGGTGTTTAAAAATAGATAAATAAATTTTAAATATAGAAATTAATTCTGGAAATATTTTTATAAAATTCCCCACTGTTAAAAAGTGATTTGTGCAAAATTTCAAGATCCGAGAGTAAACGGATAAGTATTTGTGCTAATTATCAAACTTTTAAAGTTAAAACGCGTAAACCGGTGAAGTTCGCTTAAGCGAGCTGACTGGTGTATAAAAACCATAAAAATGGACTATTTTCATATAATTGAGTTAAACAAGTAAAAATGAACCATCCGAAAATAATTCGGATGATTTGGGTATTTTTAACTGATTTAACAGTTTCCGGTACGCCAAAGACGGAAACGGGTCCCGAGGTCAATCGGGGCGTCTAAACCGAGTACTAATTTCACAACTTTAATTAAATTATCAGTCAACAACGATTTTCGGGTCGTGTGTGACCAAACTCATTTTGAAACATAAAATTTGATAACCGTGCTAGGCACGCAAAACGGGGAAAACAAGCTATTAGAAGAATTGACTGTTGAACTCTAAACAACATCACAATCTGAGTCCGGAAAAGTGTTTCTGGGTTAACCTTGCCCCCAGAACGGGTACAGTGCTGGGTTAACAGTGTCCCCAGATGTACCGGTTGATACGATTAAAGTTATATTAATATTGAGTGTATAGTAATGATCGTAGGGATCATATTACAGATTGGACGGGTTAACTGATATTGATTGTTGTTACCTGCTTACATGTGCTAAGGTGAGTTTCACGAGCCACTTTTTACTGAACTGTTTTAAATATTTTCCCGGGGCGGAAAGCATGTTTTTTTTTATCAAAGTGTTTAAGTACATGCCGATCGCATGGAAACGAATGTATTTATCTAATGTTTATTGTACGGGAATCGTACGGTAATGTATTAAGATGGTAATTGTCTGAGTTGCTAATATTGTAAGATCTGAAACAGTGTTCTGGGTCAACAGTGTCCCCAGAGGTTATTAAATGTATTTCTGGGTTAACAGTGTCCCCAGAGGTTATTAAATGTATTTCTGGGTTAACAGTGTCCCCAGAGGGTATTAAATGTGTTTCTGGGTTAACAGTGTTCCCAGAGGTTATTAAATGTGTTTCTGGGTTAACAGTGTCCCCAGAGGTTATTAAATGTGCTTCTGGGTTAACAGTGTCCCCAGAGGTTATTGGATGTGTTTCTGGGTTAACAGTGTCCCCGGAGTGAGTACAGTACTGGGTTAACAGTGTCCCCAGATAATATTATATTATGATATGGATTTATAATGGTTTACTAAAATTGTGAAACTCACCAACTATTCGTAGTTGACCCGTTTTCTCACATGCTTTTCAGGTACAATTTAGATGAAGTGATTGCTTACGTGCTAAGTGCTTGATGTGTGTAAGATTTGTGTGCGGGATGTTAGGATACATTATAACAGATAGAATTATGTATCGTATTGTAAGATGTGTGTATCACCTAGACGGTAATGAAATACAAGATAATGTAATTTGAAGTATATTAATGCATTCAGTTTTCTTTATAAACAATGTGGTTGATATCAGAGGTGTCTGTTGCATCCCGTTTACGTTTCCGCTGCGGTTGCTGGGTGTTACAGAACTTGGTATCAGAGCCATTGGTTATAAAAGAATTAGGATGTCTTTAAAAGATACCTAAAATATAACTAGTAGCTCAAGTATTATAGGATCTGAATATCAACTAATAATAGATAGTGACGAGTATCGGGATGAACTCGGTCGAACAAGTGAGTTATTATGGTCCGGAACATAATAACAGACTTGTCTGCACGAGGGAATTCAGGGGAAGTCACTGGGTACATTAATAGGTAAAAAATGGCAACATATATGTAAAGTATATAATATTATTTATACGTGCTAAGGTGTATATATATATGTGCGTATCTTGTGGGTACAAGTATTGAGAAATAGGACCCGGATAAGGAACCGGGGGTGAAATAATAAAAGTACCGAGGATGCTGAAATTTCTAGAGCATCGGTTGATGATAAATCCGACTTATCGGGCCATAGTTATGATAGTACCAAGTTAGATCTCCCGTTTGACATTAACCAGAAATATCTAGTAACCGTCACGCCCAACCAAAATTGATAAGTTCCTTACCCTACCAACACCAGGACCGTATATCCTAATAACCCCTATGTTCACCCGAACCGTCAACCCTCACGTACGGACGGACCTGTACGTGAACCTATTCTTATTCCGTTAAAAAAAAAAAAAAATTGATAATAAATGAGCAGATAAAAATAATATATAGAAATATATATATGTAATTCTCACTCTCAAACATAGGAGACATCCACCTCTAGATCGAGAATTACCGATTTTTGCGAACCTAGAATGCCTGAGGACATTGACTGAGCAAGTGTAGAGTTTCCATAATAGTAATTAATAATATTTGAAGGCAACCCATGTTGCGCAATTACCTTGAACCTTGCAACTCCCTATGTTATCCTTACATCCGTTAGATGTCTACACCCATGTATACTCGAATAGAATGATTAACCATACACAAAGAAGTGTTGGAATCATTATAGCATAGTTGGTTGTTTGTTCGTAGGAGGTATACCGTGTATGCCGGATATACAAATAGACACGGATATTATAACTCCGTGGTACGTAATCATTTGGTGCTCACGGTGAGCATGTATCGGTTATGCTGACATGCAGACGGATATTGAAATCAAGCATATTAAACATTGATCTTTGTTGAGAAGATCTATATGTCAGATGGTGACAAGGGTTATGAACCATATTTAGACGTTAACCGACGTCAGGTTAAGTCTATATGTTATTATAATTGTGGGACATATATACTAGATGCCGGCATGTGTAATATATATGATAATATTTGGTGTGTATGTGTACCTGTTGTTATGATTGAGCTGGTAACGAGTTATATGGTGAGATTAGTATTGATTACTGCGTACGGGACGAGTACGGCAGAATAACATAAAAAGAGTAACTCCAATGATGGAGATTGATATGATTCAGTTGATTGCTCAAAGATAGCAAATGATGATATCGAATGTTGTATCACAGATCACTGCTAGTGTTGATGCAAATGTGATCGCAGACTTATAGATCGAGCAATCACATGATTATGAATATTTCAATTCTTAGTGTTATTACTAAGAGTGATAATGTCCCACCGGATACTATTGTGACTACAAGTATTAGTTATAAACTAAACATGAATAGTAGTCGTAATGAATTAGATCCGGTATGAAGGATATGTTGTTGTTTGTGGTAAGGAAATCATTAATAGTTACTGATGGTAAAGGGAGGAATGGATTAGCGAGTGGATAGAAAAGATCGAAATGGTTAAGGATGTTGGTAAGAGTCTAGAACATTGTGTAGTGAAATATGCTACAGATATGCTGGTAGATTATGTTGTATCGTGTTGGAACACGATGGTACTAAATTATAGTTAGAAAATTTTTACTCAGATGATATGGTCAGAATTTAAAATTCTTGTGCTAGAGCACTTTTATTCGAGTAATTGAGTTCAGAGTTGGAAACTGAGCTATGGAAGATAGAAATGTTGTGTGCTGATCACTTAGAACACGCTAATCGTTTGAAGGAATTGTCATGTCTGATAACATGGCTAATTACTCCTGAAACTAAGCGAAGTGAGCGCTATATCGGGGACTAACTCCATCGATAACGAGTATAGTCAATCCTGTAAAACATACAACCTTCGGAAGGGTTGTGTCACAAGCCAGCATTGATATATTTGACTCTATGGGAAACGGACTGGAAGGACGTTAGGTGAGACGTCGAGTGTTGAAGAAGAGAAATGATAAAGGTATAGTGCAAGATGGGCTTTTGAATAAGTAAGTATGTCCTACAACCCAGAATTATACTAAGACTAGTTCTGGTGTGAAAACATGAACCGCATGAAAGGTCCTTCCCTAAATGTGGAAAATATGGTTATCGGCAGGAAGAAGAATGTCGAGTGATAGTAGGCCACAGGTGTGGTAAAGATGGACGTAATGCCCCAATTGTAGAACCAATTGAAGCCATGTGAACCGGCGACCCCAACCCATTCGTGTACAACCACTACGAACCCAACAGCTTCAATAACCATCCATCCAAAGAAATCGAAGGATGCCAAACAGTGGTACTTGCTATGAATGCGGCAATACAGAACGTTTCAAGAGAAATTGCCCAAGGTTGAACCAAGGTGTCGTTGGAAGACGAACCTCATGACAAGCATCAACCTCTGATCAAGCAAGGAGCCGTACTTATGGGAGTAATTCGAATGAAGCACGTCATGATCCCAAGGTGGTATTAAGTATGTTGTAATTTCAAATCAATAGGCACCAGTGATATTTTTACGGTCGTCGATAGTAGTTAATTCCTGTTAATCTCCTGCCCTTTGGAAAGATACCGATTAGTGAAACTATAGAACCCTGTACTGTAGAATCGCTAACGGTAAATCCCTAATGGTTAACTAAATTGTTCGGAATTGCCCTATTATTCTGAACGATTAATCCTTCCTTATCGACCTACGACCAGTAAAGTTAAGAAGTTTGACGTAACAGCTAACATGGATTGGCTAACTCAACATGAAGCTGAAATCAAATATGAAAAGAAGATGATTAGAAGCTCTCCTTCGGACGATGAAGCGATTAGATACAGAGAAAAGTGTACGGTATTATGTTACCACTCTAATCTCATCTTGAGGTGTTATAATATTTGCGACAAGAAGACGTGGTATACTTAACAAACGCGATTGCCAAAGTATTTAAAAGAAAACATATAGAAGATATCCCGATGATACGCGAATTCCACAAGTTTTCCCATAAAAAAAACTTCCTGGATTACCGCCAACCCGACAGGTCGAATTCAGAATCGATTTAATGCCTCAAGCTGGCCCTGTTGCTAAAGCACCCTACCGACTTACACCGTCTGAAATGCAAGAATTGTTGGATAAGATTTTATACGACCTAGTTAGTCACCATGGGGTGCACCAGTTTTAATTGGGAAATGAAGGACGGAAGTGTTAGGATATGTGTTGATTAGGGAGAATTGAATAAAGTGACGATCAAGAATAGGTATTCACTTCTTCGAAGTGAGTGATCTGTTTAACCAACTGCAAGGGGCGATTTATTTTAGAGAAATTGATCTTAGATATAGTTATCACCAAATGAAAAATCCAAGAGGAGGACGTTGCAACAACAGCGTTCGGACTCGTTACGGCCATTATGAATTCTTAGTTATGCCTCTCGGGCTGACAAATGCGCCGGCAGTGGTCATGGACCTCATGAACCGAGTCTATAAACTTTATTTTGACAAATTTGTCATAACATTCAATGATGATATTTTGATATATTCGCAACGTAAAGAAGAGCACGAACAACGATTAAGGAAAATTGTGGAAGTGTTAAAGTAAGAGGAGTTATCCGCGAAGTTTTCGAAATGTGATTTTGAATAAAGAAGGCATAATCCCTTGGTCATGTTGTAAAGCAACAAAGATTTCACAAAGATCCAAATAAGATAGAAACCATTAAAATTGTGCCAAGCGCCGAATTTAAGTCTCCCCGATGGAGACGATGGTTTTGTCGCGTATTGTGACGAATCGCGTAAAGGGTTAGGATGCGTGTTGACGCAGTATATTAAGGTTATAGCCTATGCTTCCCGACAGTTAAAAGTACACGAGTAAAATTACACTACTCACGACTTAGAACTGGGAGCGGTTATCTACGCACTTAAAATGTGGAGACATTGTCTCTACGATACGAAGTGCACCATTTTCACCGATCATAAAAGTTTGCAGCACATATTTGATCAGAAGGAACTGAATATGAGGCAACGAAGATGGGTCGAGTTGTTAAGCGATTATGACTGTGACATCCGTTATCACCCTGGCAAGGCTAACGTCGTAGCCGATGCCTTGAGTTAGAAAGATCGGGTTAAGCCGTTGCGAGTGCGAGTGCTGGGGATGATAGTCCAGTCGAACCTTCGAACCTGATTCGAGTCGCTCCACGTGAGGCGTTGAAAGAGGAACAATTGGAAAAGAAGAAATCTTACGGCAATGAGGAGAATTTCGAACAGCGCGTGGACTAAATTCTCTACTTCAAAAATCGGGTTTGGATCCCGACCCTCCATGGCCTACGTGAATTAATCAGTGACGAAGCGCATAGATCGAAATAATCCATACATCCGGGATCGGATTTGACTATTGATGATACGGATATCTGAAAGGATTTTTATTAATGGTCGAGTTTGGAGAAAGATATGGTTACGTGTGTTAGTGAATATTGAGTTATGCAAGAGATAAGGCTGCACACCGAAAACCCTAGGGAACGCCACAACGACAGAAAATTCGCCAATGATAGTGGGAATAAATTACAATGAATTCTTGCCTAAATTCCTGATGGTGAAATGGTATCTCGTCGTGGAGTGCCATTTTCAATTATCTCAGATCAAAATAGTCATCCTACTTCCATTATTGGAAGGCGGGGAAGGAAGCATCGAGAGCTTGAAGCTTTTTATGGGTGAAGTAATTATCACCAATTTGTTAAATTGAAAATGGGCGTCAATCAAGCCATAAGATTTGAATTGATTCGAGAAACAACCAATCGGATTTATAATATTTAAGACAAGTTAAAAGCAACGCGTGATTGGCAAAGGGTTTATGCCAACGTTCAAAGGAAACCATTGTCCCTGAATAGAGGTGACAAGGCATTTTAAGGCATCACCTTAGAGAGAGGTGATATGAGGTTTGGCAAAACCGAAAATAGCTTCTAATAAATTGGACCCCATGAGAACTATCTCCATGGTTGGTCATTTAGTTTATCGATTAAAGTACTCTAGGGGCTAAGTACTATACAGGATATTTTGCCATGTATACGGATTGAAAAGTGCCTAAGCGATGAGGCAACGAAAGTACTAGTAATAGAGGTACTCATAGAAGACATGCTTGATACCATAACTAATTCCGTAGAGATAGTAGACGGGAAAACTGAACAGTTTGGACATACCAAGCTTTATTAATTAAGATTAAGTGGAATTCACAGCGAGGACCAGATTATACTTGGTAACACGAGGGTGAATTCTGAAGGAAAAACCCCCACCTTTCTCTCGATGGGGGATAGAGGGCGTGTAAAATTTCGAGGACGAAATTTCTTAACGGGGGGAGAATGTAACGATTCCGACGAAACCAGGTATACCCTAACCGAAGGACGTTAGTTACGTCATATGTAATGTCGGGTACATGAGTTACCATGGTAATTATACGAGAATACATGGTTCATTGTATTGATTGTACGAGAATATATAATTCACCGTATTGAATATGCGATCAAACGATCGATAGTTATTGAAACCCGAATGAATCGAGGGTTCAATTATAGACGAGATATATGATATTTAGTGATGTTACGAAGTATTAATGCTTCGGGATAAGTAAAGTACGGCACAGAAAAAGAATTTCGATTTAATGTACGTCGGTATGTTAAACGAAACCTTTAATACCAAACCGAGCAAGAGACGATCGATCAAGCCGAAAAAGATGCGCAATAATTGATGATATGATGTTTTAAGTTGATAAATGTCATGGTTTAAGTTTTTAAAGTTCTTAAATCGGTTTTATATAAATTTCATTTTTAAGCCGAAAAACGACCGTTTTAGTCTCGTTTTAAGCCAAATTAGACATTTAACCGAAAAACGAACTGAACCAGATTATCCAAAACATTATCCAGATTGCGAGAATCTGAACATGTGGCCACAAATGAAGTTGTGGGTCTCCCCCACCCATCCAATATGGTCCGATCGGACCATCAACTTACATTTCATTTCATTTTTTCCTTTTTACAACAACTTATCCATCCATTCCTTCATCCTCTCAATAATTCCATCCAAAAACCGACAATTCTAGCAAGAAAAACCGAGATAAAATTGTGTTATGTACGTGTTTATGTTCGTTTCTTGAGTTTTCTTTCAAGAAAATGAGGTTTCCAAGTGAAAAAAGGGTGAAATCCCAAGATGGAACCGATTCTTGCACGATCAAGTGATGTATACGGGTTATACAAGGGATCTTGGTCCAAGAAAGGAGTTAAACGAATCAAAAACGAATTTTTACGGTTAAATCTTTGTTTTAGTATCATAACCGTAACCATGAAAGAAATGGCTTGATCGTGAGTGTAACTTGCTTGGTATTGTGGTATGTTGTTTGTAGGCTCTGTGTTTAGTGGTAGATAAGGCGGAAAGACGAGTTTGTAGCTTGTAGTGGCGGAAAACGAAAGGTATATTCGGTTTATGTCGGTGTATGTGTTTTTGGACAGATTGTTGGTCGTTTAGAGTTAGGTCATGAACTTTTACAGGGATGTTCTACACATGAAAATAAGAGTTCTGTGAATATTTGGTAATTTTTGGACAAAGGATGAATATTTGGTGAATTTAATGCTCGGTTTTGGCCAAAAATGGTGAAAATAGTTAAATATCATGAAAAATTCTGGAAAATTGCAGATAAGCTTTATATATCATGTATAAGTCACACACAAAATTTGAGGTCAGTTGGAGAAGTCTAAGTAGGCTTTTCGGTTAAACGAGTTCTAGGGATTTCTAGCTCGGTTTTGGTGAAAATGGCATGTAAAAGAAGATTTTGGTTCTGGAAAAATTACAGGGGACTATGTGGATGGCAGGGGACATCCAGGAAAAATTTGGGATTTTTCTAAGATCGTTTGCTATTTACGACATATTTAGTGTTTAAATGGTGTTTAAAAATAGATAAATAAATTTTAAATATAGAAATTAATTCTGGAAATATTTTTATAAAATTCCCCACTGTTAAAAAGTGATTTGTGCAAAATTTCAAGATCCGAGAGTAAACGGATAAGTATTTGTGCTAATTATCAAACTTTTAAAGTTAAAACGCGTAAACCGGTGAAGTTCGCTTAAGCGAGCTGACTGGTGTATAAAAACCTTAAAAATGGACTATTTTCATATAATTGAGTTAAACAAGTAAAAATGAATCATCCGAAAATAATTCGGATGATTTGGGTATTTTTAACCGATTTAACAGTTTCCGGTACGCCAAAGACGGAAACGGGTCCCGAGGTCAATCGGGGCGTCTAAACCGAGTACTAATTTCACCACTTTAATTAAATTATCAGTCAACAACAATTTTCGGGTCGTGTGTGACCAAACTCATTTTGAAACATAAAATTTGATAACCGTGCTAGGCACGCAAAACGGGGAAAACAAGCTATTAGAAGAATTGACTGTTGAACTCTAAACGACATCACAATCTGAGTCCGGAAAAGTGTTTCTGAGTTAACCTTGCCCCCAGAACGGGTACAGTGCTGGGTTAACAGTGTCCCCAGATGTACCGGTTGATACGATTAAAGTTATATTAATATTGAGTGTATAGTAATGATCGTAGGGATCATATTACAGATTGGACGGGTTAACTGATATTGATTGTTGTTACCTGCTTGCATGTGCTAAGGTGAGTTTCACGAGCCCCTTTTTACTGAACTGTTTTAAATATTTTCCCGGGGCGGAAAGCATGTTTTTTTTTATCAAAGTGTTTAAGTACATGCCGATCGCATGGAAACAAATGTATTTATATAATGTTTATTGTACGGGAATCGTACGGTAATGTATTAAGATGGTAATTGTCTGAGTTGTTAATATTGTAAGACCCGAAACAGTGTTCAGGGTTAACAGTGTCCCCAGAGGTTATTAAATGTATTTCTAGGTTAACAGTGTCCCCAGAGGTTATTAAATGTGTTTCTGGGTTAACAGTGTCCCCAGAGGTTATTAAATGTGTTTCTGGGTTAACAGTGTCCCCAGAGGTTATTAGATGTGTTTCTGGGTTAACAGTGTCCCCGGAGTGAGTACAGTACTGGGTTAACAGTGTCCCCAGATAATATTATATTATGATATAGATTTATAATGGTTTACTAAAATTGTGAAACTCACCAACTATTCGTAGTTGACCCGTTTTCTCACATGCTTTTTAGGTACAATTTAGATGAAGTGATTGCTTACGTGCTAAGTGCTTGATGTGTGTAAGATTTGTGTGCGGGATGTTAGGATACATTATAACAGATAGAATTATGTATCGTATTGTAAGATGTGTGTATCACCTAGACGGTAATGAAATACAAGATAATGTAATTTGAAGTATATTAATGCGTTCAGTTTTCTTTATAAACAATGTGGTTGATATCAGAGGTGTCTGTTGCATCCCGTTTACGTTTCCGCTGCGGTTGCGGGGTGTTACAGTTACTATCTTATTAAACAAGAAATCCAAATCGGGTCGGGCCTGACCTTTGGACTTCAAATAATAAACCGGGCCTACACCGAAAGGCCTACGAAACCCAACACTATATGCTCTCAATTCATGTATTTTCTGAGAAACAAACGTATTTGATATCTTTAAATATTTAAATATAAGGGTTGTTCCAATCTTGTGAGATAGATTTTCGGATTGTGGTTCTTGTTCATTTGATATCATCGTCTCCTACTGTTAAAAAGAGTTTATATTTCTTTTACAAATTGAAGGAGTTGTTTGTCCAATTGATCGACAACTGTTGAAAATTCTCATAATCTAATGAATTTTGTGTTGTTCTTGGCTCATAAAAAGGGGCTTCCGCTGCATCAAGAGTCAACTGGTTGGTTGCCTCAGATATCACTTTGTAAAAACTTCTTAATCCTCAAAGCTTGGACACATGCATAGTAAGTGATTTTGCTCTCATCTTTGTGCGAATATATTTGTGCATTTTGTGTTCTAGATTACATATGGGTATCAATTTCTCTAGTAAAACCAATGCTACAACCTTCATAGCAAAATAATTTGGCAATAGAAAAGCACCATATAAAAATCAAATTGTAAAAGGTTCTTACTATAACAAAAATGGACATCCAACTGAAAAATGCTTTGAGTTAATCTGATATCCTGAAAGCGATCAAAGAAAAGAGAATTTTGAAACTAATTCTTCGAACTTAAATAATTTATACCTTAGAACTAATAGCTTCTTCTCACACATTCTCTGCAGATAAGGTCTCTAAACTTTTTTATAAGTGAAAATAAATATAAGGACAATAAGAGTAATATATAAGATAATGTAAAGTCTAATTGAAGTTATTATGCGTGTTGTTCCTCTTTGAGTAATGAAAATGAATTAAAAAGAGCTTGGGTAGTTGCCTGAGAAGCAAATTAGAACATGACAATAGCGTATAATAACATGAATTGTGTTGATGTTAGAGATTTAAAGTTATTTATTAAACATTCTAGTGACACTTTCACGAATATTAAGAAACTTAAAAATCTAAAACTATCTGAAAAACTAATCTTATATGATGTGCTAATTGTTCCTGATTACTAGGTCAATCTGCTTTATGTGTTAAATTAAGTCAAGACAATATTTATGTCGGTTTGATGAATTTGTGTATTATGTTCAGGATTCTCTTTGAAAAAAAAATTCAATGATTAGTAAACTAATTGGTGGTTTGTATTTATTATATTTTTAAAGATGTTAGTAGAGGTGAGACTCTAATATCGGGTGTCGGACTGATAAAACCGAGCAATCGTTAAAAGGCCCATTTTTATGTTTTCATTTACGGGATCGCGCACAGTTGTATTAAACCAATTCCCTTATGTTAAACTCAACAAAGGTTGAGTAACAATAACAACAAACATCAAGAATCGATTCTTTAATCTTATTACGTTGAAATCAATTGTTTAAAATCTGTTAACTTCAAGATTTAAAACTTAATATCCCGAGACCCCAAGACTAAAGCCTTGTTATTTAATTACTATTTTTTTGCATTTTATTATGGCTCCCAAATTAATGTATAAATCGAAGCTCTTATGGACGAAAACTTGCATAAGGACCAACTCGTCTTTTTCTTCACTCACTTTATTTCCAAGTGAGTAATCACACTCCCACTTTTACATTTAATACTTTCGGGTTAGCATGCGTACCATATTCAAACCTACATGTTTTAAGACCTTAATACGAAATCCACAATTCAAAAATTATGTGTTCATACAAATTATTGCTCGATCACTTGTTTATGCCTCATTTATGATTACATGCGCGAGTGGTTCAATTATTTTTTATGGTTTGGCTTACTTAAATATGATCATACGCCCCCTAATTATTGTGGCTTTGTGCCAAATAGAATAGGGCCTCGTTTACATCCTCCTTCTAACATGGTTGTTACCTATTACATTAAAAATGAGCCTCAGCTATTTAAATTATATTTACAATGGTTGTTTGTTGCGATGTTCTATTTACACATATTATTGTGACTTTATATACATAAAATAAAACTATTGTATTGTTCACCAACATTCGTGTCGTTTATATCTATTTTTATGCATGCTACAAATTTACTTTTAGAATTATTATGAAGATTGAATACTCATCACTTAGATTAAACTTTAGGATATATAAATTCAAATATTTGTTAGCTTGTTATATACTTGAATTATTGTATTTTGTATTTTGAACAAGTTGCACTTGATTTATTGAAAGAAATGAATAAATTAACTATTCCACATAATAGTGTCATTCTGTTCATGTCCAATCAAACGTCTCACCCCGGCATGTTTCACCGCTTTTGGTCGGGTTGTGACAGTTGATGCCATGCATGAAGAAATGGAATCCTTGAATAGAAATAGTAATTGGATTATTGTTGATTTGCCTAAAAGTAGAAAACCTATTTGATTGTTAAATGACTTATCAAATAAAGTATAAGTCTAATAGTGAGATTAAAAGATACAAAGCTAGGCTTGTAACTAAAGAGTCAAGTCAAAGAAAAGGTCTTGATTTGGTGATACATTCTCTCATGTGGAAAATTTGGAAACTGTTAGAATATTAATCTACCTATACTATTAAATAAATAGAGTTTATGTCCATTTGGTCTATTCATATTGGTTATAGCCTATTGTTTCTATATATAACAACCACTTCTAAGAATTTCTTTACAATTAAATAATTCAAAAATAAATTAAAATGGTAGTTAATTTAAAATGGAAATCAATAAATTCATACTGAAGAAACAGGGATCCATTCCCCTTATATGGGTCCTGGATCCGATGAGTTCACAGGGTAGGATACGATAACAACCAACACAATATGAGTACAACTTTCCAAAGTCCAATGACTGGAACCTGCAAAACAGACACCGTGAGTCTCGTCACGGGAAGGACAAGAGGGGGTGTCTTCCCGTAACCACCCTCCGGCGTAAGAATCAGTACAGTTCTTAAGAGAGAAAGTACTAAAGCATACAGAGTAAGTACCGTGGGAGTGAATGTGAATCCTTACCTCATACAGGTTGACAAGGTATTTATAGCTGAAGGATGTGGGGAGGTGATTGGGCTAGCTGTCCCTTTCTAGAAGATCTTAATAACCACCTGGACGTGTGTCCCTTTGTGATAGGTTGAGCTATATGTCCCATGTGCATGGGTATAACAGCCTGGACATGTGTTACTCTATGATAGGATTAATCAAACCCTGGCCATGTGCACGGTTATAACAACCTAGCCAGGTGTCCTCCATCCATTGGTTGATGGGTCACGTATTCTCCAACTAACAAGCGTGGTTATTCTTCTAGAAGGTAATTAGTTATTTACAACTGTCCTGTTGGCATTGCCTCCTGGTCGTTTAGTGCAGACGGGTACCCCATTCTGCGGATGACTTCTGAGGGTGCCAGGATGCTTTTGCATACGTCACGTGGATGTTTCTTCCTTAGACGTTTTAGGCGGGTGATCCGTATGTCCCTCGGGTGGTATATGAGGGGTTCCTCTCCGACCCGTGGGTGGTACTTAAGGGTATTTGGGTCTTTTTGATACCTTACCTCTATAAGTCTCCCCCAGTCCAGTGTTTCTTCCGCGTGAAGTTTTTATGCGGGTGAAATTTTGGACTTGAGGTATAATTGGGAGTTTTTGAATTTAGAGGTTTGGTAGAAAATATCTTCTGTTGTTGTGGATAATCATGAAAAAGGACAAGTTAACCACTCGCAGGCGCGTGGGCAGGTGATGGGACGTTATGCCGGCTGTCACTGTACCCGACTGTTCACCTTTTTTCCCTTTTTTCGAATTTCCCGTGTGACGTGGCGGTTGTTGAATGGATGAAAGTTTTCTCATTCCACTGTGCATATCCCATCGCATTAATTGCGATGGGTATAAATAGTGGGATTTAACTTCCTTTCGAAGTTTATTCGCCCCTATTTCTTTGAATTTTCTTTCTTCTTTTTCTCTCTAAAGATTTCAATTAAACACTAAATCTCCTTCAAGTTTTGTTCATTGTTCTTCGTGTCTTCTGTTAAATGATGGCTGGTCAATTTGAAATTGACGAAGTCGAGATTCAATGGAATCGATCTGAATTCTAAAAGTTAATCGAAACCTATGGCATACCACCGGAGTGGGGACCTGAGTTCCCCTCTGCCGGATCTATAGCTAGTCTTCCACCTCCCGGCAAGATGGCTGTGTATGCTGACTACTTTGTCTATGGGTATTTATGTTTTCCCATTACAAAGTTTTTCATGAAAATTTTGAGTGCATATGGGATACATTTATCCCAGTTACATCCGCGTGCCGTTATGCGGATTCGTCACTATGAATTCGTGTGTACGACACATGGGATGTTACCTCACCTTGACCGATTTCCTATTTTTTATCGATTTGCCAACCGTGGTGGCTGGTACACATGCCAGGGTCTTTCCGATAGGAGTATTGGTTACGAAATCGAGAAACGCTCAAAGGATTGGCGAGGGAAGTTTTTTGGATATCTGAGGACGTAGCACCCAACACTATGGTCCGACGTCCGGCCACTGAAGCGCTTCCGGAAATTGTCACGGCCTCCCACGAGGGTCGTGATTGGCTTCGTGTCCTAGTTTCGGAACCTACGCCGATGCGGGCGTTACCCGAGGAAGATATTGTATGGGCAGGCATGAGCCGCTTATGGCCATCTGAGTTTTTTGAACCTGTTTTCATTGGTCTGGACGAATGTGAGTAACCCTCTTTCTTCTTCTTGCTTGTAACTTTATGATTGATTTTTCATGTTTTCGTTTTCAGGACCAGGTTCCATGCTCAACGCTCTTTTTAAGGATAGGGGTTGTACCCGAAAAAGCATTCGTGATGCGGGTGACAGGCCCATTCTTGAAAAGACTAAGGACCGATTTCTTTTTCCAATAAAGGTGCGAGCCAAACCCTTAGTTTCGGACGCAACCTTTCAATCAGGTGTGTATGTTTTAAACCCTCCTCCACTTAATGCTCTTACTTCTGGTGGGGCGATCGTTATTCTTTCACCGAGTGACGATTCTGCCACTCAAGAAGAGGGGAGCTCTGATGATGATGCCTCTGAATTTTCCTCTGTCTCACACTTATTGGCAGAGTTGGAGAAAAAGAGGACTTTCAAGTCCTTTCATGCGAGTGATGCGGGTGCAAGTACCGCGGACGCCGGAGAAGGATCATTGAAAAATAAGCGGAGGACTCATCGTCCTAAAAGGCCGCAGTCTAATCATGTTAATCGTATGAAGACGGTAACTAGTACTTACTTTATTTTTTGTATGTTACTGCTTTGGTTGGTAGTTGAGTGTGATTCTCTTGTGCAGACCCGTCGATTATCAGAGACGACGTGTCCGAAAACCTACCCTCACCGACTACTACATTTGATAAACAACCATCTCCTCCTCCCGAGGAAGAAACGGAAGATAGGCCTCCTACTCCTCTTACTGAGGCACATGTGGAGGAGTCGCATCTCCAGTCTGGACCCAGCGATTCTTTTGACTACCTTTTTCAGACTGCGGATGCTACTGGGTTTCAGGAGAACAATCCGGCTGTGAATGCGGAGGGTTTCAGGACTAATGAATCTCCACCTCGCCCTCCTCCACATTTTTTTGTTGTTTCTTCTCCTCTGCCTACAGGTGAAGGGGGAATTTCTATTTACACAATCTGCCCTAGACGTTGGGTGAGGATCAACACATGGTGCTCCTCAGCAATCTTCCTCAATTCTGGTTCGCCTCCGTGCATCGATGTCTGATTATTTCCGAAGAACGAATATGGGAGAGGATTATAGTTCGTTCGTCCCTGACTGGGACATTGTCAATGGATCCCGTTTTAATGATTTGAACGTCTGTATGATGTTTGTTAGTCAGTGTGTTCCTCCCGCGGAATGAGTTCACCAACGTGGACGCTCTAGACATGACCTTCATACTGACTTTTCTCCATCCATTGCCAACGCTTTGTCTTGTGGACAAGAAATATTACACGAGTGGCGCACGATGGGTGGTAAACTGGGGGAAGCTTCTCGAACTGTCGAGGAAGCTAAAAAAGAAGCAACAGAGCATCTGCCAGCTACAAATACGGCGAAATGGAAACTATCTGATGCCGAGATCGCCCTTAAGGGTGAGAAAGACCGTAATGCTACCGCTGCCCGTCAATGGAAAGAAGCCTGTGAGAAGCAAAATTCTCTACTTGAGGATGCCCGTGGCGATGCTCAGCGAAAGAAAGAGGACCTGGCCAAGGCGCGCGAGGCTAATTCTGTATTCGAAAACCAAGTGGCCTGCCAAGGTACCAAAATCCAAGAGCTTGAAGCAGAGCTGAAATTGCAAAAGGAGCAAGCTGATTTTAAGGAAAAAAGTGCAGCTGAAATGCAATCTGCGTATAACTCCTTGCTGCAATCTCATGCAGTGGCGGAAGCTCGTTCCACTAAAGCTTCCGACGACAAACATAGAATGGCCGATGAAATACGAGAGCTTCGGAGCAGAACAGGGCGCGCCGAACAAGATTGACAATGGTTCCTCACGCGTGGACTTGACTCTGTAAGTTTCTTTCATCCGTTCATTGTTATGCATCTAATGCTATCTATGCTAATGAATCACTTTTTTGTCTTTGTCAGGTCATTCGACACATTAAGGTAGGGGTGTTCAAGAAATCTGATATCTGAAAATACCAAAATCCGAACCGAAACCGAAAACCAAATAAACCGATCCGAATTCTTATTCGGATATTCGGATCGGATCAATCTGAATATCCGAATAAGTAATTCGGATTCGAATCGGATTCGGATATGGAATTTTAAAAAATTCGGATTGTTCGGATTATTCGGATATCTGATTAATCCAAATAGAAAACATGTTTTTATTGGTATTTTTCAGTTTGGTATATATTTTAGACTATTATTTGAAGTTTAAACTTTAAATTTATGTTAAGAGTAATTCGTGTTTTTTGGTTTGTATGTTTATAGTGGTTCTAAACTATTAAATGATAGGAACAAAAAAACAGAAAAAAAATTTAGCTTTATTTCGGATTATTCGGATAATTTCGGATTATTCGGATATTATCCGAATCCGATCTGAATTGAATTCGGATAGATTCGGATCTGATAGGAATATTCCTAATTCAGATCGGATCGGATTTCAGATAGGGTCTAAAAATTTTCAAATCCAAATTACCTGAACCGAATAACCCGAATAATCAGTTATCCGATCCGATGAACACCCCTACATTAAGGGAGTTCAGAGCTAACTGATAGCTTTGCTAACTTTATGACCGCGTCAACCCAACTTGGCCGAGTGACGGGTTTTAACAAGGGATGATGTACGCTCAATTCGGGCGTTCCTTTATCATTCCCTTCAAGGTCTCGATGTGAAGCAGGAATAAGACCTACGGATTAAGGAATATGACAGCCTGGTGTTCCCGCTGCAAAATATGCTTCCAGAGTTTGCCTCAGCCAATGATGGTGTGCAACAACTGAGGAATTATCTTGACGATGAGTCTGAGGACGCCTCGTCTGAGGACACGCACCAACTCCTTCGGAAGATATTGTAGCTCCTAATCCATAGGATAGGATAGGCCAGATCTTTTAATTAACTTCCATATTTTGTAATTATCTGTTGACTATGAATGAAAATGAAATTTTTGTGAATATTATATTATTGTAAGAAAATAGCTTTTAAGATATTTTTTCCTTATCAATAATTTGAATTACTGCAAGTGGGATGATTATAGTGACATGGCGGAGGTTTGTGCTGTCAATCTTGACAACCTACGGAATTCATATATCACAAATCCATCCTTGCGGGATGTTAAGAATTCGACACTTCGAATTCTGTTGTCAAGCTCATGACTTTGAACCGTCTGTTGGCATGTTTGTCGTTATTTACAAGATGACCTACCGCGATTGTTGGTATAGCTTTGCCACCACCGAGAAGGGAGTTATTGGTACAGAGTGGATCCGGAGCCTCCATGGCTGGAAGCCAAAATTTTTCTGGATCCGGGAAGGTGACCTACCGTCTGTTGTTCCTTTCGCGATGACTCATCGCAAGGCGGAGGATGCGATGCCAGTGGTTCCCGCCGCAGCTCATGAGGGTCTTCCGTGGTTCACAACACTGACCGCAACACCAACTCCCATGCGCCCAATACACGAGGGGGCGATGGTGAGTGTTAAGATGAGCCGCCTATGGCCATTCCCTGATTTGGAGCCTTATTACGAGAGGCCCAATAAAAGTAAGTTTGGTGTTATTTCAATTTCCAATGGATAAGTGTCTGATTCCTGACTTTTTATTATTGTTTGTATAGGTGAGGGTTCCGCCCTCGATACCCTGTTAGACCATGAAGGGGGATTGATGGTGCGCCGTCCAATCGATCCAAGGGACGTGCCCTTCTTGGAACGCACACGCATCAACTTTCTATTTACCACCGCGTTTCATTCGGAACCTGTGGTTTCCGAAGCGATGTAAGCTAAAGGTGAGGGGTTTGTTCAAGAATTAGTTCAGAAAGGTGAGGGCATTTTACAACCCAGACCCGTGACTGCTATTACTTCTGGCGGAGTGATTGTACTCTTTTCGTCTAGCGAGGAGTCATCACTCTGTGAGGGAAGTTTACCAGTTGATGCTACTAATGTCGTGCATTCAACTACAGGTCTGACCCGTCAGACCGCAACTACCAGCCAAGCGACGGACCATGAAGGTATTGATGCTACTGCCGGGGGCGATCGTCCAATTGCTGGTGATGTTATCGTCGAGGTGGGGCCACAAGCTGTCGATGCGGGAGTTTCCAAGGTGGCTGGCAAACGTAAAGTTAAGCCCACCAAGGTCGCCCCGTCCAAGAAACAAAAGACAGTAAACTTGGAAGCCCACTTCCAAGAAATTTCTTCCAAGGATATTTCCTTAGGTAAATTTAACATTCTATGAGTTTTGATAATTATATTATGCCAAACGTATTTTCTTGACGGACGATTGTTATCTTACAGTGGCCCTGACGGATCTTTATGAAGATGTTTCAGGTTTGAAGAGTTCAACTTCTCCTTCGTCTCCACCACCTAACACCGCCAACGATCTGATCATTGTGACGGATACCTCTCCTCTTAAAGAGAAGGAGACTAGAGATTCTAAGGATCCCGCTATGTCATCCTCCTTCCATGTCCATCACTTCAGATATCAAGGAGGGGTCAGTGCGTTCCCTTATGGGCGTCAAACATCTCCGTCTTCTCAAGAGGAGGAGGCTGCCATACATCATCTGCATTGGTCTTTATGCCAAAATACGACGCTAAACAATCTGGATGCATGTTTTGAATATTTGTGGGAGAGCCTTCCTCCCGTGGAAAGGGAACGACAACGCCAACGTATTCGCCAAGAGTTATTGAACACACATTTTTATCATCTGGCGAATACTATTTCTACCAGCTAGGAGATAAGTCGGGATTGGTTGGCCACGAATGAGTCATGGGACGAGTTGGCGGCTGCAGCGTCCGATGCTAAGAAAGAAGCCCTTAAGGCTATAAATGAAGCCCGGGAGAGCCGCCATGCGCTGGAAGCAGAGAAGGTTGTTTGTTCTGCCACTGAGGAAGCCAAGGTTGTTCTCCAAAATCAATTGGATGAACAAGCTGAGCTGGTAAGAACTCTACGGGATGAATCAGCGGCCAAAGACAAGCGTTTGACTGATCTTGCTGCTAAGAGCCGAGAACAGGCCTTAGAATGTGCAGGTCATAAATCGGAGCTTGTTCGGGCTAAGGCGGACAAGAAGTGGTTATTGGCGGAAGGAATCCCCCAGGTAAATGTGTTTTCTTATATTGTTATGATTGTTTGTGAAGCACTTGCTTATACTTTTATTTGCAAGGTTATCACCCATGTCCGGGCGAGTGATGAACTCGGGGATTGTGTCGCCATACTTCTGAATGCGTCTAAATAAGCTGGCCGTCAACTGGGCTTCAAGGAAGGCTACAAATTTGCCTCGGAATCTAAGCTTCCGGAAGAGCACATTTTGCATGGCCAGGATACTATTGCAGTACTTATCCAGAAGACGAAAGCTTTTGATACTTAAAATTTTTCTCTTCTGGAGCAGATATCAGAGCTCGCAGATAAGGAGGATAATATAGAATAGTTAAAAGATCTCCTTGGGCTTGGTGAGGAAGATGAGGATGACCAGGACGATGCGGAAGATGAAAACGCGGAGCACGAAGGCGCGGCATCGTAGGCATAGCTTCCTCTTTATATATATTTATGTTTTTTGTTTTTGTAATCTGTTGCTTGGTTGTAATCCCATTTTCATATATAAAGAAGTCTTGTTTTCATACGGTACACTTTGTCTTACTCCACATAATATAAGTGTTTGTAGGATCTTCTTATTTGTCAATAAAGGATTACATAACAATACATATCACATGTGACTGAAATAAAATTTCCATAGATCAGGTATAAGCCGAATTACAAAAGATGAAATTACATTTTTTCTACTAATCTATTTGGTTGCTCAGGCCGAAAAAGGAAAAACGTACTATATGTAACACTTCTTCTGTTGGGCCCCGTTCCAAGTTCTAGGGACCTCAGTCTAGTCCAACTTTTCTAACTTGTAAGCACCTTTAGATAACACCAGTTTAACTCTATATGGGCCTTCCCAAGTTGGGGCCAACTTTCCCGGAGGTTCTTGCCCGGAGGCCTCATTGTTGCGGAAGATAAAGTCTCCCGCATCAAACTCGCATTTTGGACCCGCGAGTTATAATATTTTTGCAATTGGCG
Source organism: Bidens hawaiensis (assembly GCF_021521415.1). Lineage (NCBI taxonomy): Eukaryota > Viridiplantae > Streptophyta > Magnoliopsida > Asterales > Asteraceae > Bidens > Bidens hawaiensis. The sequence goes on from NW_027496292.1 coordinate 194,670, forward strand.
TTTATAATTGTGCTCGCAGATCGACGCCAGTTCCCTCCTCTCTTTCAGGAGGTCAAGATTCATCCGGAGTTCATGATCATTGTCATCGATCAATAAAACTCTCGCGGATGGAATCCCAATCTCGGCTGGAATCATGGCTTCTGTGTCGTAGGTTAAACTAAAGGGGGTCTCGGAATTACTAGAATTCTTTTGGGTGCGGGGTGCCCAAAGTATATGGGGAAACTCGTCAACCCAACACGTCTGTTTAGTTCCTAACCTTGCTTTGATTCCTTCCTTAATTGTTCGGTTGGTTCTCTCAACCTAACCATTCGCTTGCGGGTGGGCTACATATGTGAAGATTTGAGAGATGTGCAATTCTTTCAACCATTCTTATAGCTTATTGTCCGCGAACTGAGTACCATTATCACTAATTATTTCCAGCGGAAGACCAAACCGGCAGATTATGAATTCCCAAAGGAATTTCTTAACGTTTGTCGCTGTTATGGATGCCACTGGTTCGGCTTCTACCCACTTCGTGAAGTAGTCTATGGCTACTATTAAAAACTTGACGCATCCCGGGGCTTCAGGGAAAGGTCCCATTATGTCGATAGCCCACTTCTGGAACGGCCAGGCAGAAGTGACTGGAACGAGTTCGTTCTTTGGTCGTAGCGTGTTGGGAGCATGACGTTGGCATGAATAACACTTCTTGATTTCATGCACTGCGTCCAGATGCATTCCCAGCCAGTAATATCTGGCATTCATCAACTTCACCACAACCATACGCGGGGCCGCGTGAAGACCACAGATGCCTTCATGAACCTCTCTGATTAAATAGTTCGCGTCCTCGGCATCCACACATCGAACAATGGACCGAGGAAGGAACGTCGGTATAACACACCATCATGCATCTGATAATTCAAGGCTTTATGTTTTATCTTCCGGGTCGCGATTTTTTCTTCCAGGAGAGCTCCCGATGACAAGTATGCTATGATGGGTGTCATCCATGATTCTACTCCCGTTTGGATTACCAGAACTTGATGTTGCGGGACGGATGGGCGGTCCAATATTTCAATGCGGATGTCCTTAGCAAAGTGTTCGAAATTCATTGAAGCCAGCTTACTAAGGGCATCTGCTGACTTGTTCTCGCTTCGTTTTATGTGAATTACTTTACATGAAGAAAACTGAAGCATCAAATCTTTCGCCTGTGACACGTATGAAGCCATTACGTCGTTTTTTGCTTCGTATGTGCCATTGATTTGTCTCGCTATTAACATGGAATCCACACGGGCTTTCAAGTGTTTCACACCAAGGTTTTTGGCTATCCGCAGGCCCGCCAAAAAAGCTTCATACTCCGCCTCGTTGTTAGTACTCTTAGTCTAACTTTATGGCGAATGTAAACTCGTGGCCTTCGGGATTGACTAGCCTGAGGCGTGTGCCAGATCTCTCACTGCTTGAGCCCCATCTGTGAATAGTGACCAAATGTGTCCCTGTTCAGGAGGTGCTTGGGGTTGTTGCTCAATCAAACATTCTTTCTCTTTGTGTCGTGGGACCTCAGTGATGATGTCCGCCAACACATGCCCCTTAATTGTTGCCCTGGGTTTGTATTCTATCGCATGTTCACCTAGTTCAATGGCCCACTTCGCCAATTGCCCAGACAATTCCGGCTTACTCAGAACATTCTTTAGTTTGTATCAAGTTAACACGTTGACGGGATGCCCCTGAAAGTACATGCGAAGGCGTCGGGCAGCGTAGACCAGTGCTAAAACGAGTTTTTCCAGCATTGAATATCTGGTCTCCGGATCTGACAATGTTCTGCTGATATAGTAGATCGGTGTTTGAACGTTCTTTCTATCCGTCAGGAGGACAGCCCCAATGGCAATGTCTAACGCCGACAAGTATAACGTCAAAGGTTCCCCCGCGGAAGGTGACATCAACGTAGGTAACTCCATCAGGCACTTTTTGACTTCCAGAAAAGCTTGTTCAGCTTTCGAAGTCCATTTGAAGTGTGCCTTCTTGAGGCAGTTTCTTAATGTTGAGACGAACATATAGGATTTAGCTGCATGATTCGCCAAAAAGCGATTCAAGGCAACCAATCGACCATTCGAACTATGGCTTGGATTTTATCCGGATTAGCCTTGAAGCCCGCATCAGTAACAATTACTCCGAGAAATTTTCCTTCTTCCATCCCAAACGAACATTTGGCTGGATTCAGCTTCATGTTGATACTCCTTAAGGTTTCGAACGTTTCTTCGATGTCTCTCAACATTTGATCATCCTCAATGCTTTTGATTACAAGGTCATCCATATAGACTTCCAAGTTTCGACCAATCTGATTCTTGAATGCTATGTCCATCAATCGTTGATATGTGGCCCCCATATTTTTTAGACCGAATGGCATCATTTTATAGCAAAATGTGCCTTGATCTGTTTGGAATGCAGTCTTGTCTTCATCTCCCTCCGCCATGCGGATTTGATGATAGCCTTTGTAAGCATCTAAAAAGCATTTGAATTTAAACAGCTGCATCAACTTTTAGGTCAATATCCGGCAACGGATGTCTTTGGGACACGCCTTGTGTTAGTGCACGGTTTTGCGTCTCGAGTCTTTGTGTTTATCGTTGACGTATTTTTCGTTTGATTTATGTAATAAACAATTATTTTATCCTTGTAGTTCTTTAATGTATTGTCTAGTTCGCTAAGGATGTTTAGCGAACTAGATCTAAGTTATATCCCTCCTGATTCGTTAAGGATGTTTAACGAATCAAGGGTGATTCGTTTAAGTTATTTCTTTGTTAATGTATGTAATGAAGTGTACCCTAGTTCGTAATGGAATGTTAACGAACTAGGTCCATCTTCTATATATAGTGACCTCTGTCACTGTTAACTAAAGTTTTAGAGGATAACTTAACGAATTGCTGTCCAATTCTCTCTCAAGCTTCATCTTCGTACTAATATTATTAATCACCTACTTACATACAGCTAATATATATATATATAACATACAATCAAGTGTGACAATGAACTAGATCCGTATGAGTTGATTATTATACATAGATCAGATCTGTGTTAGGATTGATTCTAAGTTCAAACAAGTGGTATGAGTCGACTATTATACATAGATTAGATCTGTGTTAGGATTGATTCCGAGTTCAAACAAGTGGTATCAGAGCTTTCGGTGCTCTCGTTTACGCTTGATTTGGCTGTTAATTGATGTTATTGGATTAATAATTGATAGTTTTGTGTTAAGTTTCTGTTTAATTTGATTTTGGATCATATTTAGGTTTAATTGGAAGAATTATGGGTGTTTTGATTCGGATCTGAGAGTGGTAAAGTATTGGAAGTGGTTATGTACTGGAATTGAGTTTTGGTATTAATTGGAGTGTGTATTCGTTTAGATCTGGTTAGCCGAAAACATAGTTTGGGTTTTGGTCAAATCGGATTCGAATTAAGAGTTTATTTATAACGAGATGAATGGTAGTGAATTCGCGATGTGGTTACGAGTAATTTGGTAGTTTAAATGTGCGATTTGGTTGACTATTAGTGTAGTATTACGAATTTGTATTCTAGGTTTTTGTTCTTGAGATTTCCAGAAATCTGGAAATTTATGATTGAAGATTTGAAAATTTGAAGATTCAAATCATTTCGTTAACATTCAAGTCTGATTCGTTAATCTCACAGCTTGATTCGTTAACATATTTAGCTAATTCATTATACATTTTGGTTGATTCGTGAACCAATTCGCTACGTTTTCTAATTCGTGTTACCTGATTCGTGTGACACGTGTCTCACCTCGGTAACTGTTTATAACAACTTTTGCCACATGGCATTTGTTGTCAGAAGTTTGTTACAATCGTTGTAACAAACTGTTTCGCTATAAACTGTTTCGCTATAAGTTGATTCGTTATCAACTATAGCCGGTTCGTTATCTAATTCACTAAGCCTCTCTTAGTGATTTGTTAAGGATAACTTTCTGATTCGCCAAGCTTATTCTTAGTGATTCGTTTAGTTAATTCGTTAGTTGACCATCTGATTCGTTGACCATCTGATTCATTGATCAATTCGTTAACTTCAATTCTGATTCGTTACCTGATCACTATTTGCTTCGTAAAGTTGTGATTCGCTAATTACTATTCACAATTCGCTACAACTGTTCACAGTTCGTTATCCTTACTGTTCACCATTCGTTAATCTTAATTTTCAATTCTAATCCTTAGAGTTTGGAATTTATCATTTATCAACCATGGCTGGTATGTATGCACTAGCTTCACAAAACATGTTAATGCAACAAATGTTGCAACTTGATACTGAAATAGGCTTACATTTGAAATGTCCAAGGTTGTTGAAATTTAGCGACTTTGCTAAATGGGAACCCCGTTTTCGTGCTCATTTGGGTTAGGTTCATCCTGACTGTTCATATTGCCTAGATGAGGTATATGTTGTTCCAATGATTGGATATGACACTATTGGTTACACTCCTAAAGCTATTTCTCAATATTCACAAGAAGAGAAAAAAGCATTAGAGATTGAGACAAAGGCTTATTCTACTCTTACTATGGCTTTACCCGAAAACATCTTTCATCAAGTAGGTAGCATAAAGATTTGTGCTTCCCTATTTCAACATATTCGTATGAGAAGTATAGGGAATACAGCTGAGAGTAAGAAAGTAATGCTTAAGTTTCAATTCAGAAACTTAAATTTATTGAAAGGAGAAACAGTTGAGGAGATGACGACTAGGTTTAATCACTTGATTGCTGAGATGGATAAGATGAGATTGGAAACGTCTGAGGTTGACAAGATTGACACTATTAAGAGTGCACTACCAAGTTCTTATTCCACGTTTTTAATGGTTCTAAAAGAAAATAACTATTTCACGAATGAAGACTTGACTGCAACTGAATTCTTGCAAAAGATTGAAGCAAGAGAATACGATCTTAAGTGTCAGAAGTCTTCCAAGGAAAGTCAAGATCCTGCTTTCTATGGTGGTAGTATGCCTCTAAGTTCAATTATTTCTCCAATCACAGCATTTCATACCCAGCATGCAAGTGAAAATGAAAAAACCATCTACAATGATCCAAGAGCATGTTTTTACACTGCTGGTAATTCTGGATACCTAGTGTTTCTGTTGGGTCTGGAAACTCATCTACTACAAATCCATTTACTCCACCACCTAGTGTAAACTTGAAGGAAGCAGAACAAAATTTTGCTTTTCTGACAGCCTTCATGTCTTCATATGAAAATTTGGTGAGTAGTAAAATAGCCACAAGTGATCTAACTGATGAAGATTATGATCAGATTGATCCAGATGATTTAGAGATTATGGACTTGAAGTGGAACATGGCTATGATTGTTCGTAAGGTTAAGAGATTCATGCAAAGGACTGGCAAAGATCTTCCTGTCTTGAACAAGAAATTGGGATTTGACAAGTTAAAGGTGAAATGTTACAATTTTCAAGAGTTCGGGAATTTTGCAAAAGAATGTGACAAGCCGAAAAAGGAGTATACTGGTCCTCGTAGTCAAAATCAAAATTCTTCCACAACACGAGGTAATGATGCAGAAAAGAAACCGTCTACTTCGGGGTCACAAGCAATGTTAGCTGATGGAAATTATTGGCCACAACGACTGCTGTGTAATGATAATCAAGCTAATTTGGCTATGTTTGGGCTAACTAAAGACTTTCAAGAGGCAAGTGGAAGTGAGATGTCCTCTGACAATGATTCTGAATCTGATTCTGACGACTCTTGTGATAAGCATACAATTGTGTTTGCTTGCATGGCTAAGATCAATGAGGTTTGTCATTCTATCTCTGCTACTTCATCTGTTAAAGTAACGTGTGTTGAATGTGAATCTAACAAACCGAAGTTAGAATCTTTAAAGAATCATAATGATAATTTAGTGAGAGAAATTGCTTCACTAAAGGATACTTATCGACAATCTCTTGAATCTCAAATGAGATCTCGTGAGAAGATTGAAGCATTGCCGACAAGTAACCACGATCTCAAGGCTGAGTTATCTGTGAAAATGACAATTAATGACCAAAATTTTCAAGAAATCTTGAAACATCGTTCAAAGATAACTGAGCTCGAGAATGAGGTTCTGGAGTTGAAGAACAAATTGGGTAAATTTCGAAATTCCTCTTTTTTTCTAAATGAAATAATTGAAGTGTCTGGAAAGCAAAAAAGATTCAAAGAAAGGTATAGGTTTTGTTGAAATTACGCCACCGTTTCACAATGACTATAAAATTAATCCTTTTGCTAAAAGAAAAGAAAAGGTAATTGTGAAAGAGCCTGTGATTTCTAGAAAATGCTAAACCTGTTAAAACTGAAACTGTTAAAACCCAATTTGCTCCTCAAAAACCTCATGTTGAAAGCAACAAAGTCTTTGTTGAAAATGTGGACAAAAGGATGAAGATTTTTATATTTATGTCGACGACATTATCTTTGGGTCTACAAACGACACGTTATGTAAGGAGTTCGAGAAGTCCATGCAAACGAAGTTCGAGATGAGCTCGATGGGAAAGATGAATTTCTTTTTAGGTTTGCAAGTTCACCAGTCTGTAAACGAAATCTTTATTCACCAGACCAAGTACATGAACGATGTCTTGAGCCGATTCAAGATATCTGCCGGAAAAATCCCTTCTACTCCTCTTCCCGTGGGTCACAATTTATCACCGGATGCATTGGATGATACCGTTGATCCTACCCACTATCGTGCCATGATAGGATCTTAAATGTATCTAACGGTTTCTCGCCCCGACATTATGTTTGTTGTTTGTCTTTGTGCTAGGTTTCAAGCAAGTCCACGAGTGACTCACCTAGTTGTGGTTAAGCGAATACTTCAGCATCTGAGGGGAAATCCAGACATCGGGTTGTGGTACCCCAAGGACGATCACTTTGAGCTTACTACCTTTTCAGACTCGGACTACGGAGGTTGCAAGATCAACTTCAAATCAACGACGGCAGGATGTCAATTTTTAGGAAACCGGCTTGTTTCTTGGCAGTGTAAGAAGCAGACAACGGTATCCACTTCAATCACCGAAGCTGAGTATGTTGCAGCCTCGAGTTGCTGTTCCCAGGTTTTTTGGATACAACAACATCTTCGCGACCACGGTTTGAAGTTTCTTACTACTTCTATTTTGATTGATAATTCTGCTGCAATTTCTATCACAAACAAATCACGTACAACATTCAAAAACAAAACATATCGAAATTCGATATCATTTTATACTGGATTGCTTTTAGAAGAAATTAATAGACCTTGAGAAAGTACATACTGACTTTCAAAAAGCCGGTCTATTTACCAAAGCCTTTGATAAAACGCGTTTTCAATTTTTGCTTTGTTTAAATGGATTGAAGACCCTCGCTGATATCTTGAAACAGGGATGACTATCCTTCTTTTCTATTTCTTTTATTTTAAAATTATTTTGGTTTTAGGTTTTAGGAAGTGATAACTTAGAAAATACAAAATATTGTGATTTTCATTTGTATAGATAAAACCCAAAAACATTAAAAATTTTAAAATCCAAAAACATTAGAAAATTCTGAAAAAAATCAAAAATATTGTGATTTCTTTTCGTTACTATTTTACTTAAAAATTTTGAAAATCCAAAAACATTTTAAAATTTGAAAAGTCAAAAAGATTGTGTTTTTCAGTTTGTATAGAAAAATCCGAAAATTCAAAAAGATTATGAAGTTTGTTTTGTTTATAAGAAAAGTGAAAACGACAAAAAGATTGTGTTTTTACGTATGTATAGAGAAAAACCAAAAAGATTTTTGCATACGTTCGCTGAAAATTATGTCAATTATACATATTTGAAGGACATGTACCTGTATATGTTTGGTCCTGATATTTACTTGTAAATGTTCGGGTTAGCCATTCACCTGATAATGGAAGGTAGTTGGAGCGTTCGTTGTGTGTTTTAGATTATTTTCTCGCTGAAAATTATGTCGGTTATTTAAGTTTGTGAAGCATGCTTGCATGTCTTGGTCCTATTATTCACTTGTGAATTGATGGTTAGCCATTTATTTATAAACTTAAGTTAACTGGGGCGATTAAATTTATCTTTTCTTTATTTTATGCTCTCAAAATTTTGAGTTTTTGAAGCAAAAAGAGAACATGATAGTCATTGATTATCTTGACCCCAAATCCAGCAAAAAGTAAGCTTAAAAGACTGTGTGCTTAATTGCATCGGTGCATTGGTAGGTCTTAAAACAACCAAGTAGAGTAAAGTATGTGATATAAACATAAAGAAACGCCAAATTGAAAGAGGTGTTAGTCTCTAGCAAAAGTCTCGGTGAGGATGGCAGAAATGTAATAACCAGTCATACTCAAGCCTTATATTTGTTGATCACCCAAAAATAAAATAAAGCAAATAACAAGCGTTAGGATTCTGGACACTGTGAGTCTTTATGCGGCTTAATCATCTGGGTATTCATAAGCATGAATATTTCACTTGCTTTTAAGAAGCAAACCAAAAGTCATTAAACTTGATCATCGTTGTACTTCGTACAATTTAAATTACTGACTTGATCAAAATCCGCTGTTAGTCATACAATTGTTCCTCCCTTGCGTGCGTCTTAATACCAATAAGAAACGGACCCCAGGGGATACAATGTATGTAAGCCTACAGATGGACTCGTGCATACTCACTCACAGTAAAGGAAACTTGATGCATTGCTCAAAATTTCAAAATTGGTATCAAAAATTTTGATCAACAATATAATGGTTTAAGTCAAGTTGGGGTGATTTGGCAAAAATCAAATTAAGCTTGAACCGAGATTAGAGGCTGATAGTTTCTGATATTCTGTGCTTTAATTGAAAATTTTAATCATATCACAAAAATACTTGAATGTGTGTTATTAGATTTATGTGGATAACAATACCAATGACCGACTTATCGCCAGTCATAATATCGCTGAAATATAAAACTGTGATGGAAGGGCAATTTGGTCAATATGATTATCTGCTCAAACTCGACAAAAATACAAAGTTATGTACTGCTTTTGAAAAATTAATGAAAACACAAAAATATTGTCTATTTTTATGATTCGGATATTCTTTTGTAAATACATTCTTTATTCTTTATTTTACAAAATACCAAAAAGATTTTCTTTCTTTTTCTTTTTAAATATTATTTAAGTTATGTTTCAGAAAACTGAAACGTTTTTAAGGTATTTGGTTGTCGGGATAAAAAGATTCTCGTTAACCTAATTTATTTATTTTAAAATTATTTAATTCATTTAATTATTTAATTTTAAAATTAAATAAAAGATTTTATTTCGTTAAAATCCAATTCTTTATTTATGGATAACGAACTAGGTGATTCTTTAGCGAACTAGCTTCTGGTTCGCTAACCTAATTCGCTTCCGCACTCTGTAACGAATCATCCCTTCCTTATGCATATTTAACGAATCATGACACGAATCATGTCTTGATTCGCTACCTTTAATTTAATGAATCAAGTAGTGATTCGCCAAAATAAGGTAACGAATTGAGTTAGCGAATCAACTAATTCGTTAACTTTAATTTAAACGAATCATCTGATTCGTACAAGTTGTACCTCGGGTTGCGTGCAAGGTTATACAAGACAAGAAAAACGAACAGTTCTCCACTGTTCGCTTTCTTCCTTCACCTTAAAGTAATCTTATTCAAATTTTTCTCTGAAATTTCAACCTTCACATTTTGACATTTCTAAGATATCTTTGGATTCCTAAGTAAAACATGGCTGATCAAGAACAACAAAATCAACCACCACCAGAACAACCTCCACAGGATCAACAAGATCAACAAGCTGAAGTGATTTTATTGCCGTTAGATAAAAAGCACAACATTTGTGCTTATGTTGATCAAGATGTACCTGATTTGGAAACATTTGGAGATTTGTTGACTTTCTTACGACGATCAAAGATACACTATGCTATTATTCATGAGAATCGCTCGGCCTCAAGGACCTGTTCAACCGGTACACCCATCCTTATACAACTTGCCACCTGGTCGTCAGACTAAGATGCTGTTAAATCTGCTGCATCTATATGAAAATCAAATGGCAGTAGATCGACAGAATCAAGAACGACTCATGGAACATCAGAAGCGATTGATGAGTTACGTTTCATTTTGTCAGAAGGAGACGAAATCGTTGCGTACGATTGTTGAGTCTCAGGGGGTGAAATTAAAGGAACAAGGATGATCCTGACGAATCTGGTGCAGGAGGTGAGCCTAAACAATCGCATGGTTCATCCTCTGGTGCTGGTGTTAGTAGCGGTGATGATTCGAGCAAACAAATTATTATTTATCAAGATCCAACAGCTGCCAAGCCAATTGAAATGATTGCAGCTAACATAGTGATATTTGTTGATGGATCAGGGGTGGTTAAGAGTGTGGTGAATAGAGATGAGTTAGAGGTTGGGGAGTTTGTAGAAAGATCGTTGACACGGACGCAGATTTCTATACTACTTGGGCTGAATGATGATCAGCTAAATGCTTTAGAAGCTGAGCCCGATGTTGAGGTAGAGAATGAGAAAGGTTTGGAAGTTGATCCGTCACTTCAGATGAATACGGACTTTATTTATGAGAACGAGGATGTAGAAATGGAGGATGTGACTGCTGATGAGTACCCGGACTTGTATCAACACACAAACGTTGATCAAGGTGCTCCGGTATTTCAGGAAGAGGCAATGAAAGAAGCTGAGGACTGTCTTGGAGAGAAGTCCAAAGTTAAAAGTTTTTATATTGTTGAGCCTTATTATCCGACTGTTGATGAGATTATGAGCTGGTTCAGGTTTAAAGCTGCTGGTAAGATTATTCAAGCTCATCGGATTGTTGATCAAGAACGCAAAGAAACAGCTGAAGCCTGGGTTAAAGCAAATCAAGTGACTACCTTCAAGACTGTGTCCAAGGTACATGGTGACATTGTCTCCTGGCTCTATGACTCTGACCTTAAGGTATGTATAGTCAAGTGCGAAAAGGGTGTCCAGTATTTTGAGAAAATAAGGGACGTTTTAACTTTACCGTGATGGGATGTTCGTACCCTCGCGAGACGCCCATTTATCAACCGTGGGGATCATCAGACTGCTGACTTATTTTACCGACACTTACTGTTCGAGGTCAATCACGGCTTCAAGTTCTTTAAGCCCCAGGTCCCAAGACGAATACGTATTGATGAGATTGATCCGAGGACGGGCTGGAGGAAACTTGTTTTGAAAGTGAAGCCGCCCAAGACTATGAAGCAGGTTCCCGTGAAGACATTGCCTCAAGATATTTATCAGTCTTTCAACCGCTGGTATTATGACAACCACACCAGCGAGGCCGTCATGGTTCTGGGAAGAGGTCTGAAGACTAAGATTATCAAGATAATCGACCCGATGTGGTTGGTTAACTTATCAGAGACCGACAATGACGTGCTCTTCAGGAAGCAGATCTTGTTCGAGCGCCAAGAAGATTACGACCTGGCTATGCAATTCCAACGAGTCGTTTTTGTGTGTCATGAACATGGAATTAATAGTTGCAGAGACTGGCAGTCCAAGCGCTTCAAATAATTTAAAGACAAAGAGCTTAAGACGAGGGGGCGTCTGTTAGTGCACGGTTTTGCGTCTAGAGTCTTTGTATTTAACGTTAACGTTTTATTTATGTTTAATGTAATAAATAGTTTGTTTATTAACTAGTTCGTTAAGTTATAGGCTAGTTCGCTAGGGGATGTTAGCGAACTAGACTATTAAATGTATTCCCACCTGATTCGTTAGGGGATGTTAACGAATCAGGGGGTGTTTCGCTAATTTAATGTATGTAACGAAGGGGAGGCTGGTTCGCTAGGGGATGTTAGCAAACCAGATCACCTTCTATATATAGTGAACTCATGTTCACAATTTAATATAAGTTTTGAAAGTTTTGAGTTGATTAACGAATTGTTGTCCAAACTCTCTCTCAAGCTTCATCTAATATTATACAGATAATATATTGATAATAGATATACATATATAACACTGAATCAATGTTAATTATGAGCTAGATCCTTAATCGTATTAATAGTATAAACACAGATCTGAGATCTGTCAGTGGTTACTGTTATTTATACGAATCACACGGGTTCCAACAGTATTTATAGCCGAAGGATGTGGGAAGGTGATTGGGCCAGCTGTCCCTTTCTAGAAGATCTTAATAACCGTCTGGACGCGTGTCCCTTTGTGATAGGTTGAGCTATACGTCCCATGTGCATGGGTATAACAACCTGAACACGTGTTACTCTATGATAGGATTAATCAAACCCTGGCCATGTGCACGGTTATAACAACCTAGCCAGGTGTCCTCCATCCATTGGTTGATGGGTCACGTACTCTCCAAGTAACAATCGTGGTTATTCTTCTAAAAGGTAATTAGTTATTTACAGTTGTCCTGTTGGCATTGCCTCCTGATCGTTTTGTGTGGACGGGTACCCCATTCTGCGGATGACTTCTGAGGGTGCCAGGATGCTTCCGCATACGTCACGTGGATGTTTCTTCCTTAGACGAATTAGGCGGGTGATCTGTATGTCCCACGGGTGGTATATGAGGTGTTCCTCTCCGACCCGCGGGTGGTACTTAAGGGTATTTGGGTCTTTTTGATACCCTACCTCTATACATACTTAAGATCATTGGTCAAGGATTAATAATTTTCATTAAATTCTACGTTTTTTAGGAATTAATGCTTGAATTTATAATATATTTTGAATTCGTTATAAATTTTGGCTCCTTCCTTTTCGGTTTATTAACCAAGAAGAAATCATGATTTGAATTAAATTATTTTAAACCGTTTATCAGTATATGGATTCTTACACATGGTTTTAAATACGATATAAGCCTTTGTGTTTCTACACACCTCATTGAACTCTCCCCTTTATCACTATTGATTCGACGCGTATTTCGACGACCACCATAATTTGGCAGCCATCACTTATGTTCTTTCTGGTTCGACACCAACGATAATCTTGGTTAAATCAACATGAAGCCGACAATTCTTCCTATTAATTATGTTCCCATGCATGATAACAAATCGAACCATATTATGTTATAAACTCAACATATTTGTTTTAAAATGTCACTGTTTAAGGTCACCTAACCTTTCATTCAATGAAAATATGTTAATTGGTTTATGATTTTACCATCAAAAATGGTTGCTGGAAGTGTTGAAACATATATTTATGATACGATTTTATTTAAATCTTTAATTACAGTATACATAAACGATGTTTATATGTATGTTCTATATAAAAAAACTCAAAAGTTCTTATATTTTGAATGTAATAAGGGAGGGCTAAGATTCATAATATGACGATGCGCATTTGTTTTATTAAACCTAGATAACTGTTTTAAAATGAATGAGATCCTATACATTTATTTTTAATTGCTTGTGGCCACTTTTAGTAAAGTTAATAATTTTTGTTTAAAGAAAATAATAAAAGTTTAGAAAGGAGGATTTGTTTACACTAATGCACATATGCACTATATCGATTTTTTTAAAATTTTTGTATATAATATAACGCTATTGCAAATATTCAATACAAACAACTACGTAAATGCTATTCAACAATACTTCAAATATCAAAATGCACACTATTGCACATATGCATTATAAAAAAAGTCGATGTAATGCATATATGCATTACAACGTTAATTTTTTTTATTTTTTTTTCATTTTTATATTTTGTTGTGGTGAAGAATAACAACATATAAGAAGGATGAAAGAAAAAAAATTTCAAAAATATTTTTTTTAATTAAATTAAAAATACTTCATTATTAGTTCTCTAGTTCTCTCCATAAAATGGAGTTCTCTCATGATCCTCTCTCTCTCTCTCTCTCTCTCTCTCTCTCTCTCTCTATATATATATATATATATATATATATATATATATATATATATATATATATATATATTGTTTTCAAATAATTTTTAATAGATGATTATGGTTTCTTAATAATAGAGTGTAGTTTGTCTTACTTAATTATATATTTGTTTCTAATGTTTGTTTTTCTCATCGATTTTTTAGCAGATGAGTTATCCGGCATTTTGTCAAATGCATGACACATCTGTGTGACTTATGCTAACCATTTAATTTTATCATTTTACTTATCTTTTTACTTATTTGATTGTTCTGATCAACTTTAATGTTGTAGTCACTATCATCTTCATTATGTCAATACATATTCAAAGACAACACCAATTCTTAGCAATTTCGTATTCAAAATTATTCTAATGACTAGACTGTTGACATCAAATATACCAATTCTCATCAATTTCTTAATAATTTGATTGTTTAGATCAACTTTAATGTTGTAGTCACTACTTCTAACAATTTAATTCCAATTGTTACGAATTTCGTTAATGTTTAAGTTTTGTAACATATGATTACAAATGTTGACCTAATAATAGTCAAATTTGACCAGCTATATAAAACCAAATGACTAATTAGATAATTACATGAATCATTTTAGAAGTTTGCATAACTAAATATTTGTATAGAAATTTGAAATTCCAGTTTGTAAAAATTTATAACTTATGTACCAAATTTTTTGGATTTAATTAAATTTTGATTAATCGTCTTATTAGTAGTTTATCTATAATTTAGGAAGGAAAACATAATTTGGCAATTTATTATTTTTTATAAAAAGGTGTATTGCATGACTGTCATTAAACTATTGATTACATAATCATCTCAAAATTATTGATTACATAATCATCTCATAATGTTCGTTTTACTAGACATGGATAATTATATCATAATGTTGACGTTTGATGTATAATTTTTGTAATATATAATTAAAAATGTTGACCCAATAATAGTAAAATTTGACCAATTATACAAAAACAAATTACTAATTAGCTAAATACATGCATCATTTTAACATTTTACAAATTTAAAATTTTGTTTTGAAATTTCTGTTTATAAAAAATTTGTAGCTAACCTATCAGAATTACGGATTTCATTAAATTTTGATTATTAATCTTATTAATAGTTTATCTGCAATTTAGGAAGGAAAAACATAATTTGGATCTTATATTTAGTTAATAGTAATATTATGTTGTGCATTGATTTATATTTAGATGACGAAAAAAAATCTTAGAAACTTTATATTTCAAAAGTTTTGATAGTTAATAAAAAACACTTTAACAAAACTTAAATATAGTTTCTTTAGGAAATCTAAAATTCAATTAAATTTTTTTCCTAATTTAGACCTAACAAACCAAAGGTTTTAATTAAGCATTCCATTAATTTGTAATTGTAAATCTGTTTTGACATTTCCATGAAAATAAAGTTTATGTTAATGCTTTAAACATACCTAAGTAGTATATTGGTATTTCCACAAATATTTGTATCATCCTCAATATTACATATCATTCTTTCAGTTTATGTATGTTAGTATTAATAATTATTATTTGTGCACATAATATAGAAGAAATATAAATGTGATGTCATTTTTTGTAATTTATGTCTTTCTATATTATGTTTTGGTTTTTAAATAACTTGCAATTATAAATCATGTTGTATCTCAAAAAAACATTGTACAAAATATGTGTGTGTTTAATTGATGATTTTTATATTTTCACCCGTGTAGCACACAGGTTAATAACCTAGTGTAGCTGTAAATTAAAATTGGTTTATGTATCAACTTGACATTTATAATCTTTTTTTGTATGGTACATCAGATGAATATGTGTATATGACTTTTCCTTAGGGATTCTTTGATAAAAATGAAAGTAAGACTCATAAGTTGGTTAAATGGAATGAAACAGTAACACAAGTTTTACTTTGTAATGGCTTTAAACATAAACATAGTATTAGTGATTATTCTTTATTTGTGAAGTTTGTCACCAATGTTATTGTTGTGCGATTAGTTTACGTTGATGATTGTTCTTACTGGCAACGACGGGAATGAAATTAAAAAAGGTTAAAGCTTGCTTTGAGCTCTTTTCTTAAAATTAAATACGACAAAATGCCAAAAGACATCATTTATGTTTGCATGGTTTTTCAATGGATGTCCTTTGGTAAAGTTAATGACAGAAAACATCATTTATGCTTAAAAATCTTATCATTTACGTCCTTTGACACTAACCCTGTTAATTTTTCTGGTTAAATCTGGTCATGTTACGTCCTTTGACACTAACCCTTACACATGAGGGTACTTTGGTAATTTTAGTATCTAAAATATATTAAAAGATAATTATCAATCTCTCTTTCTCCCTCTTCTCTCTCTCTCTACACCACAGAACCCACCAAACCACCATTGCACACCGCACCTACAACCCATCAAGATCCAATCTTTAACCCACAAAACCCATCATCAGCCATGGTACCGCGGAGATACAGAACAAACCCCACCACCGTCACCGGAGATACAGCGGTGGAGCCATGGTACCGCGGCGTATGGAAGACCCGTCGCGTGTGTACAATGTGACGCGTTTGTATAACGCGGCCGCCGTGTCTCATTGTGGTGTCAAGGCTAAGATGAACTTTCCGGTGGCCGGAGATCAATAAACCAATTTTATTTGTAAACCCTAGTTTTAATTTGGGGGATTTGAGCTAGAGGTCCCAACTTCACAGGAAAAGATGGAAACAAAGCCCGTCTTGGATCCGATGATAACTGATGATGCCGTAAATGTAATATTAAAACATATGCGACCACCCTTATAATGTACCAAATCCGGCCACCACCTCTGCATCTCAATCTCTCCCTCTCTAATTCCAAGAAAACTCCACTGCTCTCTTTCTTCTTCTCCGGCGAAACACCACCGTCGGCGAGGAGTGATGCAAAGGAGTTCCGATGGCCACCCGGAACATCGCAACATCGTTGTATCAAAAGGTTTAGGGTTTCTCCGTTCTGAAAGAAAAAGGAAAATCATATCAGAAATTTTGAGGTTCGGTTATCCTGGTGGTGTAGAGAGAGATAGAGAGTAGAGAGGGATAATTAGGTGATTCCGACGACGGTGGTTGTGCTGTTGGATCTGAACGATTGTAGTGGTGGTGGCCTTGAACCAGATAATCATGGCTGGGAATGTGGAGAGAGATAGAGTGTTTTAAATACATTTTATATTTTAGTTTTAATTATTAAATACATAGTAAAATTGCAATGCTACCCTCATGTGCGAGGCATATGACCTGATTTAACAAGAAAAATTAACTCTGTTAGTGATAAAGGACGTAATGTGAAAGAGATTTGAAACATTAAGTATGTTTTTTGTCATTAAGTTTGCCAATGGACGTCCATTGAAAAACCGTGCAAACATAAAGGACGTCTTTTGCCATTTTGTCATTAAATATTTGGGTCTTTAAAATATTTTAGGTATTGAAGTCTTAAGATTTGAATTAGGGATTACTTTATGCTAAATGAAGTATTATTTGGAATTACTAGTTAGTTTTGCTATGCAGCTAGTAAACAAATTAGTACACCTATTCAGCATAACTTTGTAGTGATGGATAAATCTAACTAGAGTACTAGACAACATTGATTTTAAATTTTAAAATATCACTGAATGCCAAAAGTTAACTGGTAAACTTATCAATTTTACCCTAGCAAGACCTGGCATAGCTTATACATTCAAATTATCTGACCCAGTTCGTCCATTCTTCACTTAATTCATGCATTCTTTACTTAATTCTCATTTGCAAGTAGCACTTAGACTTAAGGTATTTGAAAGGCTCACTTGGTAAAGGGGTGTAGATCAGGTCGTGTGTTAAAAGGGTATGTGTATTCTGATGGAGGTAGATGCCTAGAAACATGGAGGTGTGTGATTGGTTATTGCTTATTTTTAAGTGATACTTTGGTATCACAAAATAGTAAAGAGGAAGAAATTGTATCCCGATCTTCAGTGGAAGATGAGTACAAGGAGATATGCAGCACATGAAATGAACTGATCTGGGTTGTAAAAGTATTAGTTTATTTGAGTTTGGATCAGGGTCTACCAACAAAATTATTTTATGATAATAATATAGCTATCAAAATAAGTGCTAATCATGTCTTTATTAATATGACAAAGCTGGAAAGACATCGAATCGTTTAGGATCGACATGAATTATATATGCTCTTTAACGTATAGTACGGAATTCAATGCGAGATGAAATACACAAGGAATACTTTAACAGTTAAGCACTTTATATCATCAAATATCAATCAGTACAGCGGATATGACAATGTAGTAAGCTGGGAATTCACAAAACTACTGAAAGAACGAGAAACAAAACTATATATATGTATGAGACTTATACGCCCGTATATGTTCTTATCCATCATTTTACATTAAAATCTTATTTCCCAATACTAGACATTATGTATTAACAAATTCCCTTTTGAAGTGACCGTTCTCTTTACAACGAAAACATTCACTTTCTACTTATCAAACCCCAATTTGGATGAAGTTCCATCCAAGCAGTTTTTCTCGGTGATCTCTTTGAAACGTTCAGCTCGTCGGATAACACTTGCCGTGCACCATCTGATATCAGTTTGATCATAATCATATTTAGTCATGTTATAATTCCCGATTCTTCCGGCTATCATACACTCATAAGATTCTAGAACGGATTCTAGAAAAGCCATGAGTTCTTTGACGTTGTCAGCTGTCAGACCGTTGTTGTTCTTGATGTTTACTGCAATGTTGCATTGTAAGACATCAGAATTTTGTTTTTGCGGTTGAGAGGTTTGATCAGGTGTCTTGGTTCCAGAATAACTACTCGAAAAATGAGGAGTTTGTGGAGATTTTGATCCACTATGTTGATTTCCCACAAAATTAGTTCCCTTAGTGCAGTAAGCGGTTTGAAACTTCGGATGTTGAGGTACCACAGATTGAGAAATTTTGAAATACAATACAATATTTTGAATAACAGAGGTATTCTTCATCTTCTGCTTCTTTCTCAGTTCCAATTCTTGTGCTTCTAGCTTTTTGATGAAATAAGCTAGAGTGAGTCGAGCATAAGCAACCGTATTAGATTGTTGCATCATAATGAATGTTTCCCAATCATCAAGTAAAGCATTGGCCAACTTGTCAAGGTACTAAAATTACTCTTTTTCAATTCTCATCCTCTTCATTTCATTCACCAAGTGACAATATCTTTCGATTAATTTGGCAAACGATTGACCCTTCACCATGGTGAATATATCAAACTCTTTCTTAAGAAATTCCATCTTCGATTTCCTCATATCCGGATTTCCTCTATCCTTGTTGAGAAGTGTTTTCCAGATATAATAACATGAGTCATTGTGCTAAAGCAATAGAAAGATCTCAGCTTTAATTTCTTGTTGAAACAAGTTAAGCATATTTTTTCTCTCTAAGAAATGTTGCCTTGTAAGCTTCGAGTGTTTGTGATAATCGACAGCTTGTTCCATTTTCATTATTTGGAATGAAGTATTCTTCCTCGACATCAATCGATGTGTCATAATTCCCGGTTTGAACGTGGGTTTCAAATTTGTCAGCCCAACTCGAAAATCTTCCATTCTAAGAATGTAACATCCCGAATTTTCAAATAATAATATTTTACATATTATTTCTTATAATGGAAAGTTACTTGAGTAGATAGATAAATAGTAAAAAGGTAAAAAAAGGGGGGGGAAGATAAGGAGGTTAATTAAAGATAATTAATCATGGACTAATAGGGAAAATGGGCCTTAGGTCCATGGGCTTAAGGGAGTATAAATACCCCTTAAACCCTAAATCTTTCCATTTTCATCCAACTTATCCATCTTATTCTCTCTACACCTCCCTAACACACACAACCCTTCCATTTTGGCCGCAAGGAAGAAAGAGGAGATCCAAGATCAAACGAGCATAGGTCTTTGATTTATCTTCATTATTCAAGCTAGACATACGATCCAAGTTCTTAATCAAGCTAGCCGTGACTTGCCAAACGTCTAAAGGTATGTGCTTTAACCTTAAAGGTTACGTTTTTATGAACGGTTAGCCATGTAAATTGAACATAGACTAGATCAGGTCTAGATAAATCATAAAGTTTCAAACTTGATGATTAATATGGACGTAAAGGACTCATGGTTAGATACGGTCCATGAATGAAACCCTAGATCTAGCTTAAGAACGTTTTTAGGATTAAAGGTTCAATCTTTATGACTAGTATGGGTTAGATCTTGAATCCGTGAGGTTAACGGGTTGATAACGAACTTAAAACGGTTAAGGAAGATTGAGGTTTGAATGATTAGTGGACAAGAAAAAAAATATATGAACTAGATGCATCAGACCTGAGGTCTCGGCCTTCTTGAGTTCTCGGCCAGGGTGAGATCTCGGTCGGACCAGAGTTCTCGGTCAAGGTAGGTTCTCGGTAACCCGTGTTCTCGGTCAAGGACATGTGTTCTCGGTCAAGGACATGCGTTCTTGGTCAAACATGGATTTCGGTCAAACTTTGGTTCTCGGTCAACAGGGGTTCTCTGTTTAGAGTTCTCGGCTGACCCAGTTTTCTGTTTGGGCCTGATCCTAGTGGGCCTAAGTGCTTTAATGGACAGTTTGGGCCTGACCTTACTGAGTCCACAAGCTTTAAGTTCATAACCCATCAAAACTAAGCAAGCCCAATTTAGAAAAATATTTTAAAATGTTAATGAAAAATGTGTTAAGACAGTCAATGAAAATAAAATTTTTCCAAGCTGACCTGACAGCTTAACCCCAGCCAGGGGCTCTGCCCCTTGGACCCCGCTAGGGGATGCGGCCCCTAGAACCCCGCTGCCCTTAGACCCCCGATCGTTGTGGGTTATATAAAGATAGAAATACGATATGAGTAGTAATAGTTAATTGATACATGTAAATATTATACAGTTAGCCGTGCACAGCTAAGAAAGGGATTACGATTAACGGTGAACGTAACCGCATTCAGGTGAGTTTCTAGCGCCATTCCTTGTTACGTTTTCGGGGCTGCGTGCATACTCGATTTGATTAGTTAATACACTTACCTTAGGTGGTAAGTGTATGCCTATTATGATATGTGTGTATGAATGCTTGACGGTAGATGAACGATCTTCGGATATTGCATGTACTTTCAGGAGATAGTTAGATGACGTGATTGTTTATATATATGTTGTATGTATGAATTATGTACGTTATAGAATATGAGGATGAAAGAAAGTATGTAAAATATATAAATGAAAAGGAAAGTATGATATGAAGGAATTGATGGTAAAGGGTGGCAGACCCTAATAATATCTGTGAAGAAGGGTGGCAGACCCTAATAATATCTGTGAGGTTATAGGGCGAAAGGCTCTTTAAGGGTGGCAGACCCTAATAATATCTGTGAGGTTATAGGGCGAAAGGCTCTTTAAAACGTATGATTATGTATGTAAAGAATTAGAAAGTATGAAAGTAAGAATGAAAGTATATGCACTTATGTATGTATGAAAGAAAGTTAAGAAGGTTAAGTATGTAATGTAAGAAGGTATTGTATGTTATGTGATTAACTAGAACTCACTCAGCGTAGCTGACTTTTAGTATGCACGCAGGTGAGTAGAATGAGGCAGTTAGCTTGAGGAAGACACATGGCAGAGTGGATGAAGCTGGCATCTGAGGATTTTGGTTATGATGTTTTATCACTATATTTT
Source organism: Bidens hawaiensis (assembly GCF_021521415.1). Taxonomy (NCBI): domain Eukaryota; kingdom Viridiplantae; phylum Streptophyta; class Magnoliopsida; order Asterales; family Asteraceae; genus Bidens; species Bidens hawaiensis. The sequence goes on from NW_027496292.1 coordinate 216,197, forward strand.
ACGTTGTGTTTTAAAAATGACAAATTATGGATGATTGTAACGAATGGTTGACTATTTTATTATTCCGCGAAAGTTTTTAATTAACTCTGATCTTAGAACTATGTTTACGAGTAAATCCAACGTCAAATTGTGAGGCACCGGTAACGGGGCCTTACAAAGAAGCTTCGGTAGCTTATTAAATGTTCCCATTTCGTTCTCAAGATTAAGATTCTGAAGTAAGTTTGACAGTTGTGTCACAAACGCACTTAAATCTTCCATTTTGAGAAAAAATTCAAGAATCAAATACACTTAATACACTGTCCATATAAGTATAACCCAAGCGTATAAGTTTGCACGAATCTCAATAAACGTATAAGTCTTTGAATCAACAACGCAACATATAAGATTCTTTGACCCGTATATGTATATCCGGAGTATAAGACCACACCTTATCCGCCGTATATGTTCCAAATCAACTTATTCGCTGAAAGAACAATGCACGGATAACATCATTTTTGCCAAATTGATAATGAATTCAGGCATGTTTTGTTCTGAAATTTGGTAGGATTATACATGATGTATAGACGAATAGTTTGTGAGAAATTGATAAGTTTTTTATGGTGAAATCACTATGAATTGTGATAAAATTCTTCTAACGAACAACTAATTGACAGTTTCTTGTGTTCTCAAAGCAAATACGAGCCTATTGCTCGGATACCACCTGAAAAGACATCGAATCGTTCAGGATCGACAAGAATTATATCTGCTCTTTAACGTGTAGTGTGGAATTCAATACGAGATGAAATACACAAGGAATACTTTAACACTTAAGCTCTTTTATATCATCAAATATCAATTAGTACAACGGATATGACAATGTAGTAAGCTATGAATTCACAAAACTACTTAATGAACGGATAAGAACACTATACATAGTGTATGAGACTTATACGCCCATATATGTTTTTATCCATAATTTTACATTAAAATCCTATTTCCCAATCTGAAATACATACAAAATGCAAGACCCTAGCACTAGACATTACGTACTAACAAAAGCATTTTGAGATATATTAAAAATTCTTAAGACAAAAAATAATTACTGGTTTTTTGAATTTTGAAAATTACAGTTAAACAGTTAGCCTATGTATTAACCAAGGTTTTGGGTGTTAAACATGAGTAGTTGTGTGAAATGCTTGGTTTAAATGATTTATTTGAACATGTTTGAATTTAGAGGAGTATTAAAATATGTAAAATTCAAATGGGTTTTATGTTTTATTTTGTACTTATAGTATGACTGGTATAAATTGCATGTAATGTTGTAGCTGATATACATTGAAGGGTATAGAAAGTGTTGAAGGTTTAGAGATATATAGAAGATTGGAAGGATAAAGCTGCAACTTATGAAGAAGTTAGAGGAAGATTTAAAGCATTTCCAGCAGCATCTCTATCTCCATCTTTATAATTACAGTAAAAACATTATATTTTTTTCTCATTTCTTATTAGATAATATTTTTTATACTCTTCTTCGGTCACAACTACTTTCAACCAAATATTAAAAAATATAGAGGGTGAACAGTATTTGTCCAAAGTTACTCATCAACAAAAGTTTCTCTATTTCCAACACTTATAACCATTTACTACTACTCTATATAATACAGAGAACTCACCCACAATAATATAGGAGGCCTATTAGGAATATTCTTATAGAGATGTTTTATTATGGACTTTAAAACATTCACTCAGTCATTTTATTCCAACTAAACTCGATTTTTAATCCAAAAAACAAACAATATAAGCCTTATAAATATAGCCAGTAACCAAAGAACTAAGTTGATTATAAAGAATAGTTTTAAGTTACTAAGGGGTTTTGGTAATCAATTAATGATTTTCACTTAAGCAGCTAGCTTCGAAATTATCAGAGGTAGATTTCATTTGGTTTACTTAATAGATATATATTAATGGTTAAGTTTCAATCTTTCAAAAACATGTTAATCAATTCATAGGCTACTATAACAACTCGGACTTTTAAATTATTATCTAATCGACCCGCTTTTACGTTTGGGTTATTTTATCAAATAAAAATACCGCACATATCGAGTAAAGTAATTAATATTATAGTATTCTCAATTATTTATATAATAAATAATTATAGCGTTCAAATTGTGGTAAAAATAACCCAAAACATAAACTCTTATTCCTTTTTGTCTCCAACATTTAACCTTAGGGACCAAACTGAAAATTTCGTTTATAGTCCATCAAAACCCGGATTACCCATGACCCGATCTTTAAACCATACCCATTTAATGAAAAAAGTGACCCGATTAACATTATTGGACCTCAATATTCGCATCTAACATGGTAATTGAATCATTGACATGTTATACTTGCCTTATGCGGCTTCCCAACACCGTTAATTATATAAATTCGATCAAAACAGATTCGTAAAGTTTGTTTAGCCGACATGTCGTTCTTCATTATATATTATAACTACCATCATAATTCAATTAAACGCTCTGATAGCATCTCTATACCAGCGCCTACAATACTCCTATAGTTAATTGGATTCTCAGTGATCTTGTATATGTTCTTGTTCTTGCTACATCCGGCCATTAGTGAGCAAAATTAACCATCGTGTACTCGTCGTTGTAGGTAATTAATTACATATTTGAGTTTGTCGTGCATCGTACTGCAATAACACTATGGTTATTAGATCAAACATAATCGGGTTTAATCAATTAACATTTCTAGGGTTCTTGATGAATATTGGATCAACATTTGTCTAGTTTATATTTTCAGTATCATCTAAACAAACGCGCACCCAGCTCAGTTGCTTGGGTGCGAAGGTGTTGTCTATTGGATCAGGTGGTTGGGGGCGCGGGTTCGAATCCCCCCCCCCCAGCCCGGTTTCTTTTGTTTGTTTTTTTTATATATTTATCCAATTATACATATATATGAATATGATTAATCAAATAAATTATATCAATGCTTAACAACTTACAATTAATTGGTATTTTTATAAAACCGACATTCTAACTAATTTCGTTTCCAAATCTTGGATAAAATCATATATATATATATAATTAAAATATTGATAAAGATTTTATTAATGGTTTAAAAAATGATTTTTTATTTACAATTAATTAAAATATATATTATACCATATGATTTTACGTAATTGCTTAAGTTTAATTATTTTATAAAACATCATATTATATATGTATATATATATATTATTTATTATTTAATATCTACAATTTACAATACTAATATGAAAGAATTCTTTATTTATAATATATATATATAGGGTTTGTATCATTTAAGAACTCTAAAAAAGTTAAGAACTCTTAGGAACTCTTAACAACCAAACTTTTTTTAAAATTTATATATATATTAACATTATTTAAGAGTCGTTTTATCATATTTTATATAAAATATTTTTATTACATATATTAATCACAAGTTTACATATGTGTAAAATTTATGTACTAACAAATTTACATATGTGTAAAAAAACATAGATATGTATAAAAACTAATTTTCAAAATTGTAATCGTAAATATAAATATAAAAAATGATAAAACTACAATCAAATAACACTAAGATACAAAAAGTTTAATTAACAACGTTTGTTTTCAAAGGTTCCTTTAAGTTCTTAAATAATTTATGAGTTCTGTAATGATACTCATCCTACATATATATATATATATACACACACACATTAAAGGCATTTTTAGTTTAAAATAGACATTTAAAGTAAATCTCTTATTATAATTATTCAAAATTTTAGAAATAATTATTTAAGTATTTTATTAAATAAACTATATTAGTTATTAAAGTAATAACAAATCTTGAAATATACAATTTTCGCAAGAACATACCCATTAGACTTTTAAATCCCGAACTTCTATCTAATTTAGAATCGTTGTTGAATTCGTATTTATATTTTCGCAAATATTCTTTATTAAGCTATCTCGTCAGAGCTTGATCTATCTTTATCTTTATTGTTGAATCATTCTCTCTTATTTAATTACCAAGGTGTGTATTTCACTCCCCTCATTTACTTATCTTATCTTTTGGGGACATATGCATAACTATATATTTTTATATTATATGCTATTAAACCGCAACTGTTTATTCTTTTATGTATATCAGTTTGTACCAAGCCTACTCTACTCAAGCCCCTGTTATGCAACTTCAACCTATTCAAGCTATCCCAAGTCAATCTATCTCGACTGCTCCAACTCCTATGAATGCAACTCCTCATGGTTCTCCAAGTCACGTCATTTAAGCTACTCAACGACCGTGAAGACTTTTGTCGTTCCCTTTATCTATCTTAATTTATTTTGTCTTTTTCTTAATTATGTATTGTAACGCCTATTTTTGGCTTTGGATTATTTTCCATTTGAATTATTTATCTTTTATCATTTCTCTCATGAATAAAGTTCCTTTTGTTTAAATAGATTGTTTATTGAAGACTATTTCTATCTTATTTCCTTAACTTCATTCATCACAACTCATTTCATTAACCTTAACTATTAATAAGTTATCTTTGTCAACTTTAAATACTTATATTTCTATATTTAAAAGATATCTTAGAAATTTCTTTGTCTTATTAAAATCCACTGCAGGTTATGAAAGGTTTTATACACTAGTGATTTTCTAGTTTTATAGTTAAAACTCCTTAAAACTTTTGTTTCCTTAAAATCATGTTCTTTAAATGTTTTGTAACCCACATAATGGGACGAGTTATGTGGACCATCCGACGATCTAAGTAATTACGGGTCGACACGTAATTACCAAATTCCTCGCACGGAAATCATAATCCGAATAATTGTGTGTCATAATATAGAACTATAAGTACGAGATTGTCACACCCCAACCTAACGGCAGAACATGCCGGGGCGCAACATAATTTTTATCATATCTCAAAGACACTAATATAATAATAAGTCTCAATATTTAATTTATTTCATTCATATCAATGTACACAAAATATTTAAAACAAATAAATTACAACAACATTTAATTTTGTAGTTTTTAGCCTAAAGTCCAAATCTATGTCTTCACTTCAAATAGCTTCTTATAACACCCTGCAATATGCGTAAAAATAATTTGTCAACAACACATGTTGAGGGAGTAATTCAAAGTTTGGTGTAAATATAATAATAATATTGAGAAATAAACAATTCCTTGCGTATGTGAATACCATCAATTAATATAAACAACTAAATTTGTCTTTTCGATCATGCCACTAGAATACAGACATGTCTACTCGGACGACGTATGATCATACTATGAGGATGAGGATGAGGATGAGGGTGAGGATGAGATACCAACCAATCATAAAAGCAGTAAACACATAACTCATATAGAAATCAATAATTAATCGAGCAATATCACAACCACGCAAATAAGGGAATTGTGTTTAAATAAGATAATATAATAATAGTAAATAACTTAATACGCACAGTGCCCCCAAAACAAAAATAGGAAAAGGGGATGTGATTACTCACCTTAAAATAAATAAAGGCGCTGATGAGAATACGGGTAAAGCGGACTAGTTAGTTCCACGAGAAGCTTCGACGATAAGTCCGAATTTTTAAAGGCATAACTAAAATAAACAATCTAACGACGTAAAAAGAACAAGACATGAAAAGTAACGGTTTATAACGGATTTGGGATCGAGAGTGCATTAAATATTTTTTATTAATTTTACTAATATCGAATTAAAGGCGTAAGCGATTAAAATATCATTACTTTTCGATTCTTTTACCAATAAAATACTAATTTAATATTATATATATATATTAAATGAAAACTTGGTTTGAAGGTTTGGAGAGGATCGGTTCGTTTAGTTGAGTGAAAACTAATATTAGTTTATTTATCTTTTAACATATAAGTTTTTTTTAAAACTATAAAATAGACATTTATAAATATGTGCGAAAATTATATATTTATATATACATGTACTAATTTATATTTATATATACATGTACTAAAATTTAATCGAGAACGAGGGGTTCGTTTAAACAATTAAAATACTATTGGTTTTGAAACATAAAAAGTTTAAACTATAATAATAACACAAAAGTTAAAGAAAATAAAAAATATATATATGTAACACGGGCCTGGGGGAATCGAAGGCGCCCCAGGCCGATTCAACCCTTAAGATGCAACACAAACCAATTGAACTAGCCGGAGATACGTTAATGATCGATTTTAATTATTTATAAACACAGACAACGATTTCCCCCGAATGCATATAAATTCTAAATAATACAAAACCTGAATTGAACGTTGATTGCCCTCTATCAATCAAACTCGACAGAGGGCTTTTGTTAAGCCCTTAATTCCGAACAATATACATGTAACAATTACCAGAGACGATGATGTTTCGAACGAAACGAGGTCTTAGGCTTGCGGCTTGAACAAGGGATCAAAATTGATTCTTCAAGGCTCCTAGGTTGCAGTTGATGTATGATTTAGATTTGTGACTATATGAGGAGTGTGTGGTACCAGTTAATTGAATTATAGGTATGTATTTCTAGGCCTACAAGGTCAATTCAATCTGGGTTTGAAATCGCGTAAAATCAATTGCATTTATTTGTCAATTGGTCACCTTACCATATCTATTGATCTCGTGATGGACAAGAAACGTGTAAACGGATCCAATCCAGAGAATTTCGGCTTGATTTGTGACTAAAATAACGCGGGGGGTGTCGATGGTGGGAGAAGATGATAATAATAATAATAATAATAATAATAATAATCAAAAGTTTGCACTAGTTTACTAGTTTTAACAATTGGTTTAACGAAATAAAGAAATCATGTAATGAGATAACGTAACAACAACAACAAAAATACTAGGATAAGATGATTAGTAATCGAATTGTATTTAATAACGGAGATAACAATAATAATACAAATAGGAAGAATAAAAATAAAAAAACAATAGAAACAATTAAACGCGGCGGGTTTTCGGGTCCGAAAATTGACGAATGATACAGAGATAACGATACAAATGTAAAGATGATAAGGACATGGTGGATACGCCGCTGGTACATCCTAGATATAAGTGCCATTATCGGATTTTCATTTGGTGCGTTGCTTCAATTATTCAAAATTCTGTATTATGAATAGTTTTAAATCATATTTAAAATTTTCTTATATTCAAAATTTTCTATTATTGGTGTTGTTATAGTATTCTTTAATTTCGGGACGAAATTATCTAGAATAGGGGAGACTGTAACAACTCGGACTTTTAAATTATTATCTAACTCGACCCGCTTTTACGTTTGGGTTATTTTATCAAATAAAAATACTGCACATATCGAGTAAAGTAATTAATATAATATTATTCTTAATTATTTATATAATAAATAATTATAGCTTTCAAATTGGGGTAAAAATAACCCAAAACATAAACTCGTATTCCTTTTTGTCTCCAACCTTTAACCTTAGGGTCTAAACTGCAAATTTCGTTTATAATCCATCATAATCCGAATTACCGATGAACCGATCTCTAAACCATACTCATTTAACGAAAAACTTGACCCAATTAACATTCTTGGACCTCAATCTTTGCATCTAACATGGTAATTGAATCATTGACATGTTATACTTGCCTTATGCGGCTTCCCAACACCGTTAATTATATAAATTTGATCAAAACAGATTCGTAATTCTAAGTTTGTTTAGCCGACATATCCCGTTCTTCATTAAATATTATAACTACCATCGTAATTCAATTAAACGCTCTGATATCATCTCTATACCAGCGCCTACAATACCCGTATAGTTAATTGAATTATCTCAATGATCTTGTATATGTTCTTGTTCTTGCTATAGTCGGCCATTAGTGAGCAATATTAATCACCGTGTACTCTTCGTTGAAGGTAATTAATTACATATTTGAGTTCTTCGTGCATCATACTGCAATAACATATGGTTATTGGATCAAACATAATCGGGTTTAATCAATTAAGATTTCTAGGGTTCTTGATGAATACTGGATCTGCATTTGTCTAGTTTTATATTTTTAGTATCATCATCTAAATAAAGGCGCGCCTAGCTCAGTTGGCTTGGGTGCGAAGGTTTTGTCTGTTGGGTCAGGTGTCTGGGTGGCGCGGGAACCCCCCCCCCCCCCCGATTTGTTTTTTTATATATTTATCAAATTAAACATATATATTAATATAATTAATCAAATAAATTATATCAATGTTTAGCAACTTATAATTAATTTGTGTTTTTATAAAACTGACATTCTAACTAATTTCGTTTTTCAAATCTTGGATAAAATCATATATATATATTTCGTTATCAAAGGTTTAAAAAAAGATTTTTTATTTAAGTATAATTAAAATACGTATTATACCATATGATTTTGCATAATTGTTTAAGTTTAATTATTTTATTAAAGATTATATTATATATATATACATATATATATATATATATATATATATATTAGTTATTATTTAATATCTACTCTATTTACAATACTAATATGAAAGAATTCTTTATTTATAATATATATGTATATATATATAACTACATTAAATACATTTTTAGTATAAAATAGACATTTAAAGTTAATCTCTTATTATAATCTATTCAAAATTTTAGAAATAATTATTTAAGTATTTATTGAGTAAAATATATTACATATTAAACTAATAATAAATCTTGAAATATATAATTTTCGCAAGAGCATACCCATTAGACCTTTAAATCCTGAACCTCTTTCTATTTTAGAATCGTTGTTGAATTCGTATTTATATTTCCGCAAATATTCTTTATTAGGCTATCTCGTCGGAGCTTGATCTCCATTTACCTTTCTTGTTGAATCCTTATCTATTGCTTAATTACCAAGGTGAGTATTTCATTCCCCTCTTTTACTTATTTTATCTTTTGAGGACATATGCGTAACCATATATTTTTATATTATATGCTATTAAACCGAAAATGTTTATCCTTGTGTGCATATCAGTTTGCCTAACTTACTATATGCTTACTTGCTTTATTTGAACGTATTTTGGAGAAGTTCCTCATTTATAGTATGATCTACGACTATCCTCGGCAACCGATGTCCATTTTTATGGCAACGGTTTAGTCCTTTCTTGGTAACCAATGTCCATTTATATGGAATTGGTTGAGCCCTTTCTTTATGGTTTGATTGATTGTGTATGTGTCATGGCTTAACTGTATATCTTACAGGAACAGATTGCTTTTTTATATAACTATTATTATAGTGTGTTAAATCTGGTGTTTACTCACTCAACTTAGTGTTGACAAAATTATTGTATTTTTAACATATATGCAGGTATCGTGTGGTGTGAACTTCAAGATTGTTTGAAGCAACTTAGAATGAATGTTAGAGGAGAAGATACAAGAATTTAATTTTAGGTGTTTATTTTACTTGTTTATTTATGAACTTGATGTACTTGCTTATTTAATTAAATTTAAATAGATATTGTCACTTTTAAAATTTATGAATTTGATGTACTTGATTATTAATTTAGATTTAAATAGATTTTGTCACTTCAACATAATTTCACATGTCATAATTAGCATATTATACTATGTATATTGTTGAAGATTGTACATTTAAAAAAAAACTCGAATATGCTTTCATTTTATGAAACAATTTCTATAATCATTAAATTATAAATACTTGCTTAATAGTTGATCCATTTTTTTAAATCAATCAATTTATCATTTTTTTTTTTGTAAATTTCATAAAAACTTAAAAATTATAAGTATATGCTTTAAATCTATCCATTTATTTTTTCGGTTAATTTAGTAAGCTATATATATGTTAATAGGTAATGACTATACCGATTACTTTCATACATAATAAAATTTACCATATTTAGTTTCTCAAGTTTTTTTTATCAAGTCCTGCATCGGGCTTTTTGTAGAACTTAAATTTAATTGTTAGGGTCAAAAGTTGGTAAATAGGTGCAAGTTAAGTACATTTGGCTCAAAGTTTGTTAGGGATCAAAAAAGGGTAATCTGTGTACTTTTAAAAGATTGAGAATGCAAATAAATTTATCGTCAAATTTGTTACATGTTCAAAGTTTTGACTTGAAAATGTCAAACAAATAAAAGTTATAATTTTAAACGTAATTTGGTTTTTGAATATATTTTCGAGGGCATTTTTTGAAATAATGAAAAGATTCTGGATTTGGTAAATTGACAATTTTTCCCACGAGTGTTAAAATTTAAGAAAAGATGGCGAACACTTCTGACTTGCCACCTCCAGGCCTATCAGTGTTTCTAACTTTTATCAAATTTTATACATTTGTGTCAGCATTGACTTTTCCTTTAATGGTGATCAGAATTTTGTATGTGAAACATGACATACAAAATTATGCTCAAGTGAAGCAAAACATTCACAAAATTGAATGGGTTAACGTGTTATTTTTTGTGTTGTTATTATGGTAAAGTCGAGAAGTCTCCTCAAACTTATCAAAATCTTTTTCCTGGTGTAGCTCAAAACTATTATTGTATGAGAAGTCTTCTCCGAAATTGGTTCATAAACACAATTCTCTCAATTCTACAATTGAAATGAAATTTCCTATAGATGGGGCGTTCTCAGGCATATTTTTACACTTTTCTTATTATTATTATGTTTTTTTTTTGAAAAAGTCATTTTATGATATAAATAAAACAATTTATGTACATATATTATAGATACAAACGTATATGTAATACACTTTTCTATATAAATTATGTACTAATCTGATTTATTTGTAACTTTATTATTTGAATCACATCATGTGTTATACGGGTTATAAAGCTAGTATAATTATATATGATAATTGGGTTATGTTAACTAAGTTATCTTTTGTTTTGTGGTAATATGTGAAATTTCGTTGGTAAAAATGTTCGAACATGAGCAATTATTTAATAAAGAAAAAAAATACAATTATCAATTGTTTTATCATTTAATTTAATAACTAGTCATTTACTCATTTTCTAATTGTGAGAATTTATCATACCATAAAATTAAATATAAAACACCTAAGTGCTATAATTCTCATCATCAAAATAAGATATTTTAACTATTTGGGCTAGCTCAAGTGGTCAGCCAAATGATGGGTAAGATTTTGATGCCGGTTGGCCTCTCAAGTTCGAATCTTGATGGCGATACGAGTTTTCTATTAGAGTGTCCATTCCCAGAGAGCTTGCTCTTGTGGGCGGACAACTCTTGTCAAGTGGCAGGGGCCTCGAAATTTTCTCGTGGAACGCCTAGCCAAACTCGGATGCCAAGTGTGGGTCCGGTTAAGACAACATAGTCTTGGCCCGAGTGGGGCGGTTGGGGCTCTCTCCGAGAGCTGTGACTGAATATTCAACCACTATGAAAGTCACCGTTCGAAAAAAAATAAGATATGTTAGATAAAAACACTTGGCTGATGTTTGTTTTATTAAAAGAGGAATGTGCAGGTTTTTTTGTCTGCGCTGTGCAGATCAAGCGCATACATTATCATTCACATACTATTTGTATGTTTCACTAAAAAACGTCAGCGCGAACTCTTCTTGGTGCAGACTTGACCCATCTACTTCTAAGATCGTTTAAAGGCTGCATAAAGTTAAACATCACCACTTACCAACACCCCATTGTCCACCACCACCACCAACCACCGTTCGCCATCACTCACCGTTCGCCACCACCACCACAATCTACCACCACTGTCCACCACCACCACCCATCAAATGTCACCACTGATGCCCACTGTCCGCTACCATCATCCGCCACCACCGTTCGCCACCATTGTCCACCGCCACCGTCCACCATCACCGTCCAGCATCACTACTACCACTACCATCGTCCGTACACCACCACCAGTTTATTTTATCAGTCTAACAACGTTAAAAAAAACAATTAGTCTTCTTAGAGACTGTAGAGGTTTGGTCTACCTCCTCTACTACAAATGTTAGCAGATACGGTCCGCAGATTGCAGACATTTTAACTATGAAAAAACAAAGAGCACCTCAAACTGCTATAAAACACTTACACGTACATACATTTGGCTTCACACATCATTATCTCAACTGAGATGCTTGAAAACCCGGCTAACGTTCTTAAAATGATGAAGAACATGAAAACTTTAGGATATCATTGGATAAAAGTCACTATTTTTATAATTTTGTCACAAAAAGACTAACTTTCTTATGCTCGTTTTCATCTTTTTACTAGTTACTTTTGATGGAATTATTGACCGGTTCGGTTAAGTCAACGCGGTCGATCGAGTTGTGACCCCTGAGAGTTACATCTTGGGTAACGAATATAACGCCCGCTTAAGTTAGATAAACATGATTGACATATTAACAAGATAAAATAATATGGCATGGGCTTTAGAGTTAGAAATGGACTTGGTGGCTCGTTGGGTTTAACTAACTGTAGTTAGTTTAACCAAATTAGTGTTTATATAATACTAAGTTAGTTACTCGTGTAGCACACACGGGTTAAAATAAATAAATTTATTTAAATAATAACATAATGTCAAATACAAATGTTCAACAGATATATAAAGATATTATACGGTAAAGTAAAATACAAATTACACAATATGAAAATAGAAGGTTAGAATTTTTAATAATCTCTAAATATTTATTTGTACAAAATATTTATAGTTTTGTTTGCAACTTTACTTCCTATATTAAAACTTAATAGTTTCACATTGTTTGTGTTTTTAACTCTTGATAATGCAACGCATAACTGACCACGAGTTAATATAATTTGTTTAAAAAACAAATCAATCATCTATAGTGACTGACCTTAACTTTTATTAATCTTAAATGCAAAACAAAAAATAAATTGAAAAGTTTATTCTTTAAAATAAATGATTTTATCTAAAGGTGTAGAAAATTTCTTTTTAAGAATAAAAGTGTTAGTTCCAGTATTACTTTCGGATATGATTTTCGTAACTATAACACGATTATCATATTGTATTTTATTTTTACATGTATTTTTGCCTCAACATCGTCTTTCAGGACTAACCTATGACTTGACAATCTTAGATTTTGAGGTCATTTAAAACATCAAGAAACTAATAGTTTCTTGTAATGTATCATTTAGTGCATGATAGATACCATATGAATAATGGTAATATTTTTCATCTCCCGAAAACATGGATAACAGACATTTGGTAATTTTTGAACGACCTCATTTTTTGATGCAAGTATATCTCGTTCACTAAAGAAATCTATATATTTGAAATCTTTAATAATAGAAGGATATATAGATAAACAATTTATCATCTGATTAACAATGTGTTAATGTCTAACGTTTGCATTTCTAAGGTAAGAAGTTTATTTATCCTACTGAAAAACCAAAACATGTAGTCTAGTGTTTATATATTTATGTGGAATTTTAAGATGATATACTTAACATAAATGATGGGTTGATTCAATAGTCAATTAAAAAAAGAAGTTGTAAATGTCTCCTTTTTTTTAAATCCACTCATGAACCGAAATTCATTCTAATCATAAAATGTTTTAACCTGAACTATGCTTGATACTTTAAACAATTATAAATTAACCTAAACACATACATCAATAGTGAATTTGTCTTTTAAGGGTTTGAAAGAAATTTAAATTTTAAATTAATATTTTCTCTTCATCCAATAATACCATTTTTTATAAAACCTCAATATTAATTAACTAATATAATATATTTAAAACCTTTATTTTTGAAATCATTATTCAAAATCAATGTTAAAATTTGTTAATTATAAAAACCTAATATTAATAACTAATACAATATATTTATATAAAATAAAATAATATATTTATGTTGGTATTAAATTTTTAAATTAGGAAACAAATATTAAAAAGATTAAATGAAAAAAATTAAATAAAAATTATTAATAAGAAAGAGAAATGTATTTAATATGAGAGAGAGGAGGGAAAATTTTGTAAGGATCATCAAGGTGATGACATGTGGTACTTAGAAAGCTTTGTTTATTATATACTAGCTTTTAGCCCGCGTGTTACGCGGGTTTATTTATGTTTTCTTTTTAATATTATTTTGAAAATCTAACTCTTCGTGTTAATTTTTGAGGTATTGATAATTTTTAATTTTCACTGTATTTTAGTTTTTGTTTAAATTTTGGTTTCGTACTTTCTTTAGGTTCGCTTATATTGGTTGGTTTCATTTCAGTTTTTGGTTGCTGGTTTCGTTTTTTTTTTAAGTTTTTAGGTTTTGGTTCGGTTTAGAAATTTTTGGTTTTGTTTTCATTTGGTTTTAGTTTGTACACGCCAGTAGTATTAATGCTGGAAGTTTTCCCTGTAGGGCTAACGCTGCTGATATTTAAGCATGAACCCAAAAAACAAACAAAAGTCAGCAATAACCAACAATGTTAAATAAAGAAAACATTATATATATATGATTCTTATTACAATAGAAAACCATGTTTCCTTGCTTTCATGCCAGAAGCAAGTAATCTATGGTAAACAAACAATTAAAGTTATAACCAAACAAATTTGTGTTTAGATCAACAGGATGTCCCCGGATCCGATTAGGCTTACTTTTTTTACTCGATAACTAATCTGCAACACTTGCCCATTTGCCACTTCTACTTTTAACCGGATAATTTTAAAGTGAAAAAAGTAACAATTTGATCAAATATGATTTGCAAAGATCCATAAAGTTCACAAAGATGGTTATTTTTCCTTCATGAACTTGCGGTGGCCTCATGACAATTCTCCTTCTGTCTCCAATAAGCGCTAGATTATTTTCACAAAGGATATGAAAGACTCGATCTAGAAGCTGAAAAAATATAAACTCAACAAAAGTTATACAATAATATATATTGCAGTTGAACTATAAAAAGCCATGTCATCAAATTCTTGAAACACAAGATTGTGTACCTCATACTTGTAATCACGGTCATTCCTTCCCATGGAAGTTTTTGTGGTTGCAAGTCAATTCCTTATCGATCCTCCTCATCTCCAATGGGATCTAAACAACCGAAAACTATACCCGTTATTCAAAGACAATTAAAAAGAAAAACATTATGGGGAACAATAAATTAATCAACAAACCACTTAAAATCTAGATCTTCATCAACATTTTTATTTTCATCATCCAAGAGATCGGTCTGAACCTAAAATGAACACAAAAAAGCTCACATTCAGGCATTTGTAGATGTGTAGTAAAGGGTACAATGTGGACTGTGGAGTGTATGTATAACTGTATAAGTTTATAACTAACATGTTTCTTCTTTTTCTTTTTCAAACCAGTAAATGTAGGTTCAAGAGTTTAAGAGACTCCATGCCAAATTTGGATTATCAAAAGGTAAAACATATAATATAACTTCAAAAGAATTATGAAAAGAAAATTTGTAAGATTGTTTCGCTTACCAGAGAAGCTATCGGTTTTCTCATACAACTGTTCAACAGAATCTTCTCGAGGATCTTGAATAACCACCTTGTTTTTCTTCTTTTTCGTTGGGTCAATGGTGCAAGCTGCTTCATGATAGAAAGTCATTATTAATACACCATGTTCAAATAATATAATTTATTTGCCAAGTAACAATTAAACACATTATGTCATAAAACACAAACTAATAAACATATGGTAAACAAACCAGAATATGTAAAGCTATGAAATAATAAAACCTTTGAAAATAAAATATATACATACGTATAAATGAATATGTAAGACAACTAAGTTATGGTTAACATTTTCTTAAAAAGAAACAAATACAGCACAATACAAATTGTATATACATATCTGGATATCAGATTACTTTTTAATTAGAAGCATGATATAGAAACCTTTGAAAAGTTTAAAGAGACATCAAATGACAGTATGGGAAACTGCCAAACTAAACTACCGGATCATAACATCCTCTAGATATCGATTAGGCCAGGTACTAATAATTAGAGCAATAATTAAAACTAATAATAAATACACAATCATATTATCCATCATCATATCATTACCTGGTCTAATGAAATCAGAAAGACCGAAATGGATAAGCTTCATATCAGAATCGTCACTTTTGGATACGAAAAGGAACATGTGTTAACAATCTATAATCCATATATAGAGGATGTGGTGGTGGTGGTGGTGGCCGTGGAGAGGGGCGATAGTAGTGGTGGTGGCGGCGGCCGTGGAGAGGGGCTATTTCGTTGTCGGCATGGGTGGTGGTGGAGGTCATGGAGAAGGGCGATAGTAGTGATGGAGTTGGTAGAATTTTGGTATTTATGGTTTGATTAGAATAAAAGATAGTAAGTTTGAATGACATTAAACTGGGTGGGTAATGACCCATGTAGGATCCATATTTTAGAAAATGAATTAAAAAATATGAGAATGGATGAGAGTGTGACAAAAGTTAGACCTTTTTTGTTTGGTTGAATCATTTTAGAAAATGAATTAAAAAATTGAGTATGAAATCTAGTCAGACCTTTTTTGTTTGGTTGAATGATTTTTTAGTTTTTTGGTCTTATGGATGGTTCAAAAGTTATATATATTTTTCGGTTTTATTTATGGTTTTTGGCCACTTTAATGGTTCAAAATTGTAGTAAATAGTGTTTAGTTTTTCATTACTTGTATTAGTTGAATTTTGTAATGAAGAAGACCCGAAGGAATACTGAGGACGAGCTCCTGGAGTTCTTGAAGTAAGTGAGAGTTACCAAAGATGAAGGGATGCACCAAGAGTCCATCCTTGTGGTTGTTTTGTGTTGTGACCCCTTGACCCGATTGATCGTACTAATCGGCTTTAGCAAGATCAATCACTAATCTTGGCCATTTAAGATTTACGTATTCTTGTTTACTATTGTGGTTTCTTGCTTTATTATAATAGGTTATAATACCAGCAACCTAATACCAAATACTTTAAAATAAATTAACCAGTTATGTTTTTGCAAATTAAACTTTATTTGATTTTCAAAAACTAATAACTTAGTAGATTTCTCTATCAACTTAAAACTGGTTAGTGATATCGCAATAAACTTAGTTGTAATTGATTATTTAAAACTAAGTGTTCTGAGAGATGAAAGGGTTCATCAAGTTGTCCCGATTAATACAGTAAAACTAGACTTTTACTATATTCGGTAAATTCTAAAATTAATCCCAATTTTAAAAAATCAATAGTCTATGACATTCTACTATAAGCCACACTTGAGGCATACTCCCAAATGTAAAGTGTTTGGAGCTACAATACCACACTTGATTTCTAGCCTATCCCTTCAAGGTGAAAGAGTTTTGTTGACACATTCGGCATTTTAACAAGTGACTATACTAGGGATGTTCAAAAAAATCTGAATCCGAAATATCCGAAAATCCGAATCCAAACTATCCGAAAATTCGGATATCCGAATCTCGAATATCCGAATTTTTGGATTCGGATTCGGATAGTGTTTTTGAAAGTTTCGAATATCCGAAATATCCAAAAATTAAATTTAGTTTTTTTAATTGATTATTCTATATAATAATAATGTTATAACATGTGTTATTTTGAAACTCTACCATCCTTAAAAGTTGAAATATAAAGCAACGCCTCTTACCTTTCTTCAGATCTCACAGCCGCCGGTCTTCCAATCGTCGTCACCTAGCGTTCTTCTGATCACTGCCGCATCTCGCCACTGGTAGTGGACGACTGCAGGGTGGTGAACCGGTGGTTGCTTGGGTGACTCACCATCGGACTGGACGCCAAATTTCGATGTGTACCGATCCTGATCTACTATTCACGATTAGATCTAGCGTTCTTATAATATCATTATAGATTTCTTGTAATATTTGTTGATTTGTTCCATTGATAGTTAAGATTTGTTGGTCACTGTAAGTTATAAATTTGTTGGTCACTATTAGTTTTTACAAACTGATTGAAGATTGAATGAAGAACTTGTGTTTCTTTTGGGTTAGAATTTTGGTATGTTAGTATTTTTTATTTTGAAACGATTTTTTTTAATTCGGATATTCGTTTCACTGTCCGAACGGATATCCGAAATTTCGGAAACCGATTCGGATAGTGAATTCCACTATCCGAAATGTTCAGATATCCGAAACTCCGGATATCCGAATATGAACACCCCTAGACTATACTAGGGCAACTATTACTTTACTCTTTTTTTACATGCTACAGATGCTTGAAGACTAAAGTGGACATAGATGAGGCTAAACATATCTACTTAGGCAAGTGTTGCCTTAATAGGCCTTCTAAATGAGAGTTGGGTTTTATCCACAATTAGCAATCGTTGTCAGCCTGCCTAACCACTTACTAATGTTGTGTGCTACAACTGCAATTACTAACTGGGAGCCAGTTTCTCAAGTTCCTATTTATTTATGTTATTGGGTCGTTGATAATAGGATTATAACATCAAAAATATTAATTAAATAACTTTTTCTTATTTAACAGATGTCAACTAATAATAACTCCTCATTCACCCTCAAGACTATTCTTGAGAAAGGAAAACTGAATGGCACCAACTTTCTTGAATGGCACCACAATTTCATACTTGTTCTCAAAATGGCAAAGACACCATGTCCTCCGAGCTTGCTAAGGGCTTGGAAGATCTTGGTGCCTTTGAGATGCTTGATCAACTCCAGGGCATGTTCCAAAAACAAGCCTGTCAAGAATGCTTCGACACCATGAAGCACCTAATTAGCTACAAAATGGAACATGGATCCATTGTTAGTGCGCATGTCGTCAAATTGAAAGGGTACATCGACCAGTTGAAGAAACTTGATTATCCACTGTCAGATGAAATGGCAGCGGATTTCATCTTGAACTCTCTCCCCAGCTCTTACGACCAGTTCGCGATGAATTTTATTATGAATTCCTGGGTGAAGACATTGTCGGAGCTTCATGGTATACTCAAAATGGCTGAGATGAATATTCCAACTAAAACTAATCAAGTTCTGATGGTTCGATCTGCTAGTGTCAAGAAGCCTAATCCTATGTGTCAGACCCTCAAAATCCACTAACGGAGTTTTACCGTCAGAAGGTGTGAACAGGCAGGATCGGAATCATTAGTTATAATCAAACCAAAGAAAAACGTTTAAATGTAAATAGGTGCAGAAGCGTAAAACCTTAATTCAAAAGTTGCGTCACGCAGGACGACTTAAAACCAAATGTAACTGTTAAAATTAAGTTTGCAGAATAAAGATGTTTTCAATTAATGCATGCTCCTAAACCGCGCGCCCGCCTCGGCTACCTGAGAATAACATACTAAAAGTGTCAACACAAGGTTGGTGAGTTCACAAGTTAAATAAGATAAATCGTTTAGCGTTTTGCGTAACCTCGTTACGGCGTTTCAGTGTTGCGTAACCCCCGTTACGACGTTTAAGTTTTGCGTAACCCCGTTACGACGTTTAAATGTTGCGTAACCACGTTACGGCGTTTAAGTATTGCGTAACCACGTTACGACGTTTAAGTGTTGCATTACCAGATAGTGTTATGTCAAATTATATATCGATAGGTAGCTAATCTATACAACAAGTATCGCTAAGTGGTTCGCGACCGAAGCTGACTGTTTATCAAGTGCCCGTCACCAGGTCAATCCAGACCATGGTAAGTGTTAGCCAAAATTACACCCACTCAACCTCCAGTTGAGCTTAGCGTCGGGTGGGGTTTGTCAAACCCAGTAGTACTACTCAACAGTGACTCGCTATTCCAAATATTAACCGGTCCGATGTGTGGGACTTCAAATGTTACGTTTGCCGCTTAGCCTTTACAAGTGATATATAATTTATAACAAAATCTTAAATATGCGTTTATCTCAGAAAATACGTTTATCGGAGTATGTTATCTCCCCCAAGTGAAAAATGTTTGAAAACAGTTCAAAGAGCGGGGTAAGTGAAACTCACTGTTTGCGAAGAATATCCCGATCTAGATCACCAAGTGATGCGCGTCGTAGAAACTCTCTAGCGTTCTAAATAACAAGAGATTTTCTAAGTATCGGTACGTTTAACGAGTCTCTAGACTCGGCACATAATACCTATGCACGTAACAGATTTCGTGTTTCGTTTGTGAATTGTGTGTGACTTAAACAAGTACAATTGTGATACGATACATGAGTGAGCAATTACTTTCGTGTCACGTACTAATAACATACTTTACTAGCAATTATCCCCGTAAGGGCATTTTGGTCAACAAACAAAGATTAACTAACCATTATTCCCCATAAGGGCAATTTGGTCAATTCATGGCAATCAATTAACAACTACTCCCCGCAAGGGTATTTTGGTCAAAACACAACAATTATATAAAAACTATCATATTTCATGCATTTTTACACAACTCAGCAGCTAGTTTCATTATGACAGAATTTTTTTACTTGAAAGATTGCACTAGTTCACCGATCATAACGTCTCAATTAATTCACCAAAAATCACCACAGAAGCATACATATCTTAGGTTTCCAGAACATATTTATCTTATTTATATTCCACATATTTTCTTATAATGACCAAAACATTACAGCAAACTCATATCAGTCAGATTCATGCGCAACAGAATGTTATTTGCAATTCCCGTTAAACGAAAAATTCAATAAATGCAAGACCACTTGGGTTTGGTTCCTAACTCAATGAGTAAACTTCCAGAAGTGGAACCAACCCAATTGGTCTCGTAGTTCATGAGATATAACATTTACAACATAACCTAACAGCAGGTCTAACAGCTCAGCTTTGCACCACGTTTTTGTAAAATCATAAAAGCACACTTATACTTGTCCAAAAATTACAAACTTATACTTCATGGAAACTAGACTCAACCTAGTTTACTGCAGTACCCACAATCTCAATCAATTTTCACGTTTACACTTCGTTACAGTCATTTAAACATCGTATACACATTCTGTCCAGATTCTGTTCACATCAAAACTTAACAATTTCACTTGCCATGGATCACAAATAGATCATATAACATGCTAGACACTAATACTACTATCCATGCATCTCCATTACACCATACATACAAGATTAGGGTTTTATTTGCACTCACAATCAAAGACAACAATGAATCATGCAACAACATCAATCTAGTTATCAATTCATTATCCAAATAACAACAATCATGTTAACCATATACATGAACCAAAATCGGCTGCCTAGGGTTTATACTTAACCCATTAAACATCAAAATTAAACAACAAGGAGGTAAGGGATGATCAAGTATACCTTCCTAGCACCTAGTTCTTGGATTAATCAATTGATTTGAGGTGTATATGTGAGAGTGTTGTGGACGGCAGCCGTGAGGGAGCAAGGAGGGAGGCCGATCGGTCTTGTAGGTTAATAATAATAAGTTAGGGTTTAGTGTTAAGGTTATATTTATAATAATACAAGTTACACTCTAGTCCCTAATCTTTCAAGTGTTACATCTCTAGCCTAAAACTAGTTGGTTCTTGTTTCTTGTTTAACATTCCACATAACAATCAAGTAACACACATATACCTAACACATAATTATCACATAATTAGTGTTTTGACGTTTGTCGTTTATTTATCAATCGTTCGCGTCAACTCGTTTGCGTTTCGGTGCAAATCCCGAAAGACTACACATGTAGTAAGTGTTAAGCGTCATTTAAACCCTAGTTTAAATGTAATGAAGTGTGCGTTATAGATTCAACGATCTTAAAGTTTGAATTGACGGAGTTGAGTTAAAGGGGTTAACCTGAAATTGACGATTGTCACATCATTCCCATGTTAAAGAATTTTCGTCCCGAAAATTGAGTCAAGTCGTGATGAGTGTCTGAAAAAGTAAGAAAAAAAAAATTTTCAGTTTGTCATATCATCCCCTAGTAGAAAGAAATTTCGTCCAGAAATTTAGTTCATACCTCCGGTGATGTTTGACGGTTTGCCGGGTTTCGCGGTTTTCGGTGTTTGGTTAGCCCTTCAAAAAGGTGAGGATACTTTTTCATCATGTGATCCTCGCGTTCCCACGTGAACTCCGGTCCACGTCTCGAGTTCCAACGAACCTTAACGATTGGAATTTTGCTGTGCTTGAGCGTTTTGGTTTCCCAATCCAAAACCTCGACTGGTTCCTCAATGAACCGTAACTGTTCATCAACTTGTAGTTCCTCCAAAGGGACTACTTGGGTTTCATCAGATAGGCATTTCTTCAAATTTGATACGTGGAATACATCGTGTACGCCACTGAGTTCTGTTGGTAGGTCCAGTCGGTACGCCACCGGACCAATGCGCTCAGTTATCCGGTACGGACCAACATATCGTGGGTTGAGTTTGTTTCGCTTCCCAAAGCGAACCACACCTTTCCAAGGTGAGACTTTGAGTAACACCCGATCGTTCACTTGAAATTCGAGAGGTTTTCGGCGCTTGTCGGCGTAACTCTTTTGGCGATCTCGTGCTGCCTGCCATGCGGTTTCGGATTTGAACAATCTTTTCTGAGGTTTCGAGTACCAGTTCCGGACCAGTGATTTGGCTGTCACCCACCTCTGCCCAGCAGAGTGGTGATCGACACTTCCGTCCGTACAGCGCTTCAAACGGCGCTGCCTTAATACTTGCGTGGTAGCTGTTATTATACGAAAACTCTACCAAGGGTAAGTGGGGTTCCCAACTTTTTCCGAAATCTAAAACGCATGCACGCAACATATCCTCCAGGGTCTGAATAGTCCGTTCACTTTGCCCATCCGTCTGAGGATGGTATGCTGTACTCATATCGAGACGGGTGCCTAGTGCGCTTTGCAGCGACTTCCAAAAGTGCGAGGTGAAACGAGAATCTCGATCGGAAATGATCGAGACAGGCACTCCGTGTCTAGACACCACTTCTTTCATGTATACTCGAGTCAGTCTTTCCATTTTGTCTGTTTCTTTAATCGCTAGGAAGTGTGCCGATTTAGTCAACCGGTCAACGATCACCCAGATGGTATCGCATCCCGTCGGTGTCTTAGGCAAACCCGTAATAAAATCCATTGAGATGTGCTCCCATTTCCACATTGGGAGTTCCGGTTGTTGCAGTAGGCCAGATGGTTTCTGGTATTCTATCTTGACTCTGGCACAAGTCAAACATTTGCTCACGTAGGTGCCAATGTCGGCTTTCATGTTCGGCCACCAGTAAAGTGCCTTTAAATCATGATACATTTTATCTGAGCCAGGGTGGATAGAATATCGGGACTTGTGAGCTTCGTCCATTACTAGAGTTCTCAACTCTCCGTATTGTGGGACCCAAATCCGGTTCTCAAAATATCGGACCCCCGTCCGATCTGGTTTCAAGTTGCTTGCTCATGCCCCGCATGAGTTCCGATGGAAGATTATTATCTTTCAAAGCTTCCAGTTGCGCATCGCGAATCTGATCGGGTAAGCTGGCATGAATCGTGAGTTGCAATGCTCTCACCCGTCTGGGTTTATCTGTTTCTTTTCTGCTGAGGGCGTCGGCCACCACGTTGGCCTTGCCAGGGTGGTACTTGATGGCACAATCATAATCTTTAAGCAGCTCGACCCAACGACGCTGTCGCATGTTTAGCTCCTTCTGATCGTAGATATGTTGGAGACTCTTGTGGTCGGTGTAAATGGTAAACTTGGTACCGTACAAGTAATGCCTCCATATCTTAAGAGCAAACACTACAGCTCCGAGTTCCAAATCATGGGTCGTGTAGTTCTTCTCGTGAACCCGTAGTTGTCTAGAGGCGTAGGCTATAACCTTCTCGAGTTGCATCAGCACACAACCGAGACCTAGTATAGATGCGTCACAGTGTACCTCAAAATTTTCCGTTCCCTCGGGGAGGGCTAAAATATGGGCGCTACAAAGCTTGGTTTTCAACAGTTGAAAAGCGGATTCTTGCGCGTCACCCCAATTGTACTTAGTGCCCTTGTGAGTCAAAGCGGTGAGGGGTTGAGCAATCTTTGAAAATCCCTCGATGAAACGCTGGTAGTAGCCGGCCAGTCCTAGGAATTGTCGCACCTCAGTCGGAGTCTTAGGTGCTCCTTCCCAGTTTTTGATGGCCTCTACCTTACCGGGATCGACATGGATACCATTCTCGTTGATCACATGTCCTAAAAAGTGAATCTCGCGAAGCCAAAATTCACATTTCGAGAGTTTAGCATACAGTTGTTCCTTCTTCAGTAGTTCCAGAATTACCCTTAAGTGCTCTTCGTGGTCAGTCTCGTTCTTGGAGTAGACGAGAATATCATCAATGAAAACAATCACAAACTTGTCGAGGTATGCCTTGCATACTCGATTCATGAGATCCATAAATACGGCTGGCGCGTTGGTTAGGCCAAAAGGCATAACCGAAAACTCGTAGTGACCATACCGTGTTCTGAAAGCCGTCTTTGAAATATCTTCTTCGCGCACTCTCAGCTGGTGGTAACCGGATCGTAGATCGATCTTCGAGTAGTAACTCGATCCCTGAAGCTGGTCAAACAAATCATCAATTCGGGGTAAAGGATAACGGTTCTTGACCGTCACCTTGTTCAACTCCCGGTAGTCGATGCACATTCGGAAAGTCCCGTCTTTCTTTCGGACAAACAAGACAGGGGCTCCCCATGGCGATGAGCTAGGTCGGATAAAACCTTTATCCAACAAATCTTGCAACTGTGTGGACAACTCCTGAAGTTCCGCCGGTGCGAGCCGATACGGGGCTCGTGCTATGGGTGCTGCACCGGGTGTCAACTCGATTTGGAATTCGACTTGACGAATAGGAGGAAGTCCGGGCAAATCCTCTGGGAAAACTTCCGGAAAGTCTCGCACAACCGATATGTCTTCAATTCGTTTCTCCTCCGCGGGTTTCTCAACAATCTGCGCCAAAATTGCCGGATGACCCTTTCGTAGATACTTCTGTGCCTTCAAAAGGGTAATGACGCTGGTGGTCATGCCGCTTCTCCTCGCCTCGGACCGAAATGATCTCGCCGGAAGGGGTGGTAATATGGACTATCTTATCATGGCATATAATCTCCGCTCGGTTCTCGGATAACCAGTCCATGCCGACAATGACATCGAAACTACTAAGCGTAAAAGGAATAAGGTCGATGTCAATGACATGACCTGACAGTTTCAACTTACATCCCGCAAGTATATGAGTTGTTACTACGGTTTTACCGTTAGCTAATTCAACAGGAAACTTAGCGTCTAACGGGGTTGGAGTAAGGTCTAAAAGTTGGCTAAAAGCTTTTGACACAAAACTCCTATCAGCTCCAGTGTCAAACAAAACAGAAGCAAAACAATCGTTACAGGGAACTTACCAGACACCACATGCGGATCATTGCGGGCTTGACCCGATCCAATCACGAACGCTCTTCCTTTGCCATTTCCTCCACCATTACTGCCACTTCCATTACCCCCATTATTGTCATTCTGTTTCAGCTTGGGGCAATCCTTCCGGAAATGACCTTCCTGTCCACATTCAAAACATCCCTTAGTCGTCATCGGTGGCTTAGGAGCACCCTTCGCCGCAAGGTCAAATCTACATTCCTTCGCCTGGTGACCTATCTTTCCGCATCTTTGACACTTGACACGGTCACACTGACCAACATGATGAAAGTTGCACCTGTTGCACTTTGGATATTTCCCAGCATATCCGCTCGAAACCTGCCCGCTACCGTTGTTGTTGTTGTTGTGATTCTGAGTGTTGAAACTCCGAGTAAATTCGGGCTTACAGTTGTGGTGTTGCGGTGGGAGGTTTGAGGATGAAGATCTGGTGTTGTCAAACTTTCTCTTCCCGCTGTTCGGGTTGCTGTTGTTGTTACTGTTGCTGACGTGGTCATTACTCGGGTTGTCACGGGCTTTAACAGTCGAACCCCTCGGTGGTAACGCACCCTGGGTCACAGCCTGATCCGTCAGTTTGTGAGCCAAACGGATCGCTTGCTGGATCGTGGCTGGTCTGGAAGACGTCACCATACCCTGAATCTGTGGTGCTAACCCATCAATGTACATCTCTATCCTCTTGCTCGCGGATCCACCATCCGCGGACACATCACAGCCAACTCGTGCTAACGAGTAGTGTAGGCTTCAATCTCCGAACCCACCATCTTCAACGACCAAAACTCCGACTCTAACTTCGAAATTTCCTCCCTCGGACAGTACTCATCTTCTGGATCTTCTTCAGGTTCTACTTCAGGTTCTGCCTCGGGCTCGGCCTCAGGCTCTGCCTCAGGTTCTGCTCGCGTTCTGAGCAAGTTGCATTTGTAGGATATCGCAACGTTCTAACGCTATCTCAGTTCGGGTCCTTGCTTCTTGGAGTTGCTCTTTCAAGTCTATCATCTCGGCTTGCATCTTCATCATAACCTTCGTTTGTTGCTCACTAGTCTCTTGCATTTCTTTCATTGCCGCTGCCATGCGGGCAATCTC